>NC_057713.1:18491184-18510966 GCF_004010195.1 Chiloscyllium plagiosum
ATGGGGACGTCTGGAGAGGACAAAACGGAGGGCTTGGAGGCCCTGGTCATGGCGGATGGAGGTGTAGAGTGATTGGATATCCATGGTGAAGATGAGGCATTGGGGGCCAGGGAAACGGAAGTCTTGGAGGAGGTGGAGGGCGTGGGTAGTGTCCCGAACGTATGGACGAGGGGGAATAGGACAGTGTCGAGGTAGGTAGAGATGAGATCAGTGGGGCAGGAGCATGCTGAGACAATGGATCGGCCAGGGTGGTCAGGCTTGTGGATGTTGGGAAGGAGGTAGAACCGGGCAGTGCGGGGTTCCCGGACTATGAGGTTGGAAGCTGTGGGTGAGAGATCTCCTGAGGTGATGAGGTTCTGTATGGTCTGGGAGATGATGGCAAAAATACCAACTTCTATACTCAGTGCCCTGACTGATGAAGCCTCCTTCACTGCCCTAATTACTTGTGACTGAACTTTCAGAGAACCAAGGTGGCTCTGTTCCACCACACTTGTTAAGGCCCTACAATTCACCATGAAACTCCTACTTTGATTTAACTTCCCAAAAGGTAAAACCTCACCTTTATCTATATTAAATTCCATTTGACATTTCTCGACCCACTTCCTCAGCTGATCAAGGTCCTGCTGTAATTTCTGATAACCTTTCTCACTGTTCACAATTCTGCCTATTTTAGTGCCATCTGCAAATTTACTAATCATGCCTTTTACATTCTCATCCAAATCATTGATATAGATAACAAACAGTAAATGGCCCAGCATCCACCTCTGAGGCACTCCACTAGTCATTGGTTTCCAGTTTGAAAAGCATCCTTCAATTACCTTCTGCTTCCTACCTTCAAGCCAATTCTCTTTCCAATTTGCCAGCTCCCCCTGGATTCCATGCGATCTAATATTCCAGATCAGCCTACCATGTGGAACCTTATCAAAGGCCTTACTGAATTCCATGTAGACTGCATCTACCGCCCTGCCCTAGTCAACCTTTCTAATCACTTCATCAAAGAAGTCTAACAAATTTGAGGCATAATATCCTACGCACAAAGCCACGCTAACTACTTCTAATTAACCCCTATCTTTTCAAATTCAGCATTCCTTCAGTATCACTGGATTAAAATCTTGGAACTCCCTAATAGCATTGTGGGTCTACCTATTCCTAATTTTCTTCAAAAAATTCAAGAGGGCAGCTCACTACCACTGTCACAAGGGCAACTAGGTAATAAATGCTGGCCAGCCAGTGACACCCATGTCCCATATGTCAATTTAAAAAAGGGTATTCCAAGCATGGCCAATCTCCTCCATAGGGTTTAGGACAAGCAGGCATTACTTTCTTCTTAGATCTTCTGCTGCCTCCTGTTGTGTGCTACTTTGTTTCTCAAGAAAGACAGCGAAGAGTTTCAGTAAATTTGGGTAATGTGGTTACCTTGGCTGACTTTCAGCCAAGATGTATGTAAGATGTGAGTGTTGCGGTTGTAGTGAAATAGATGAATATCAGATATGAGGTGTAATTGAGAGGCATTGTTGGTGGTTGAATGATGAATTGCATAGAGTCTGAGGTTGAGATCTCAGTAGGAAATAACATTCATAGATACATTTACTAATCCTGACCATTTGTGTGAGGTCATTGATTTTAGAATTACTTCTAGATTGTCTGTGTTTGACTCACACCTTCTACGTCTATCTCCTCTGACTGCCTCTTGAGCATGTGTCTGGGCAGCCTTCTAGGCCTTTGCAGAAATCAAGTATCTGCCTAGTTGCACCTCCACCAGAATCTCTAGAAATCTTGGAGCCTGCTCTTTCCCACATTGTGTTATTCTTCAATGGTTCTTGGATTATCCTTCCTGCCCAACTACCATCATCTCCTCTTGCAACAATACACTTCACCTTTAAGGGGGAACAGTCTAGCTTTAAGGTGTGCCAGCCACTATGATATTGGCTCATGTGGTTTGCCAATCAATAGATCAACAACATGGAAATCATTGAAGATTGGTGTCCTGTTTGCCCTGTATTCAATGGGAACAGGTTCACTATGCATCATGGTCTCCTAGCCCATTTTTGGGGATCTATCAAATTTAATCTCAATGAAGAGAATTGTCAGAATATTTAAATGTGGACTGAAGTAATGTGGAGGAGCTAATATGTCAATGCAGGTTTGCTAGGATCATTAAGGTTAATTATGTATTCTGGCCCTTTTAACTATTTGCTAGGTGTCACTCCTGGGGACCTCACTATCCTGCTTTCTGGTGCACCTCAGTGTTTGAAAACCACTTTTCAATTCAATGACTGCTAATAATACATTAAAGTCGTTTTCTTTCATTTTGGTGAAATAATGTCCGCTAACAAATCCATAAATGGAATACATTCTAAGCCTGTACTCACATTTCTCTTTTGACACACACAAATTGTCACGCAGTCCAAAGGTGTTCAGGTTAGATGAATTGTTCAGGCTAAATTGCTCATAGTATCCAGGGTCATGCTGGCTAGGTGGATTAGCCATAAGAAATGCTGGAATGCGGTGGTAGTTGTGATGGGTCTGGGTGGGATGCTCTTTGGAGGGTCAGTGTGGACTCAATGAGCCAACTGGTCTGCTTCCACACTGTAGGGATTCTATGATTCATAGCCAGCATTGGTTTGTACCTAACTAGGTCTGGAAGCCTGAAGAAGGGCTTATGCCCGAAACGTCGATTCTCCTGTTCCCTGGATGCTGCCTGACCTGCTGCGCTGTTCCAGCAACACATTTTCAGCTTGTACCTAACTATTATGGCGTTGAAAAAAAGGCACATAATTCCCACTGGGTTTTTTTTCAAATGGTCGAATGAATTTTATTTAGGCATCTAAGTTGGCAACAACCCTCATATGTTAGGTTAAGCAAAGAGGAATATGAAGTAAAACTAAAGTTGATCGAAAAAAAGAATAAAATTTGCCCATTGCATTACTGTGACAATCTGCAATATCACTGATATTAATAAGACTGTCAAACTGCATGTCAAAATAAGCTTGCCTTCAGTTAATGAGGAACTGACTCAAGATTAGGACAGCACGGTGGCTCAGTGGCTAGCATTGCTGCCTCACAGCGCCAGGGACCAGGCAACTATCTGCGTGGAGTTTGCACATTCTCCCATTGTCCAAGTGAGTTTCCTCCAAATGTTCTGGTTTCCTCCCACAGTCTAAAGATGCACAGCTTAGGTGAATTGGTCACACTAAATTGCCCATAGTTTTCAGGGATGTGCAGGCTAGGTGCATTAGTTAGAGGAACTGTAGGGGAGTGGGAGAAAGTGAGGACTGCAGATGCTGGAGATCAGAGTCGAGAGTGTGTTGCTGGAAAGCACAGCAGGTCAGGCAGCATCAGAGGAGCAGGAAAATCCATGTTTCGGGTATAAGCCCTTCATCAGGAGTGAGAAAGCAATAGGTGGATGAAGATGAGGGCAAAGGTGCAGAGGGTGGTGCTGAGTTGGAGGCTTGGGACTGGGACAATTTGGGCTGAAGGGAAATGAGGAAGCTACTGAAATCCACATTTATCCCATGTGGTTACAGGGTCCCAATGCAGAATATGAGGCTTTATTCCTCCAGGCATCGGGTGGTAACGGTATTGGCGATAGAGGAGGCCCAGACCCTGCACGCCCTTGATGGAGTGGGAGGGGGAGTTGGGTTTGGTGGGTGCGGTGTCCCAGAGATGTTCTCTGAAATGATCCGCAAGTAGGCATCCTGTCTCCCAGATGTTGAGGTAGGGGCATGAGTCTGGGTTGGATACTGTTTGGAGATTCGGTGTGGACTTGTGAGGCTAAAATGGCCTGTTTCCACACTGTAGGGATTCTATTCTATTGTTTAAACTCATCCTTGCTGCTCAAATATATTATTTTGAAAAAAAAATGCATATGATACTAATAGCCAAAAGATCAAAAGAATCCATATCTGACCAGTTTGAGTTGGATTGAAAGTAAAATATTTTAAGTAAAAAGGTCAAGTGCAATTCACTATGACAGCAAGGACCTCTTATTTACTGGTTTTCTTTGTGGTACTTGGAAAACAATCGAAATATGACAAAAGTAATTTGTCCCCAAATTTCTTTGAATTACTCAATACAATAATGCAAAGTTTGTTGCCTTCATTGCCTTTGAGTTATCAGACTTACAGCGACAACACCATAAATTATTTTTAGATTACAATCTCTTAACCGAGTCACATCTAGATTGTCAATGAACACCTCTGAAAATAAACTGAAAAAAAAAACAATAGTACAGCTCAGTAAATAATCTAAATTGGGGGAGATTTCATTCTTCCTCTCAGTTGAGTAATTGGTAAATATTTAAAAAGAAAATAAAACCAGGGGCATGCATTATGACCCCATCCCATGTTAGTTACATTACACATAATGGATCAGATCTCATTTACCAATGTTAAAAAAAAACAATAGCCAGTATTAAGTCTTGATTAAAGTTCAATGCCACATGACTGGCAGAGCACGCAGTCGTTATTGGTAGGAGCATTGAGGGGAACAGTTCACCCAAGTTCCTATTTGATGACTTCCTGTGTCAACTATATCGTTAAGGAATGCTATTGAGCCAAGACTCGATACTGTACAGAAGAGGAAGAGCATTAATGGCTGCCTTAGGTCACTCTCATACCAACATCAAATGGTAACATTGCTAGAACATTGGCATAGATTTTCCCACTGATCCAAATATGATGCAAGAAAATCAGACAGTAAATAACATAACTTAATGTAAGGAACATTTAAAGAATACGGTTAGATAATAAATTTTGTTTGGGTAGCAGAATCAATATGAAGAAAGCAGTTAGTACATTTTCTAGTCATTAATTACATGCATAGAATGAAAAATTCAATAGTAAAGACACTGAACTGTAATTTTAAAAATGCTTCTGTTGCATACATAGTCTGCTGTGAGATATGTATGTGAAAGTCAGTCTGTACATTTTCCTGGTGTATAAACTAAAAGCAAAAACTACTAAAACATGAATTAATGTTGTTAGCAAGTTCAAATTCTTTGTAATTTTAAGCATAACAATTACCGTCCCCACTAATTTCATCTGTGAATCCAGGCAGCAAGAGAGAAAGAGAAGAAAAACAAGGAGGGGAGAAAAGGTGGAAAATTGCATTATTATTAGAGGCAGGAAACAAAAACAATCTTCAGGAACAAAGGCATCAGAAAATGCAAGAATATATGATTCATAACAGATGGAAACTAAGGATTTATTTAAAAATAAATTTTTATAGATCATATAAAACTCCAAATTAATGTTAGATTTGCACATCCTTATATTTGTGATGAATTGTTGAAGATATTAATACTGGGAAATAAACTGATTGTCACACTTGGCAGTATCTGCCAACATAAATCACTAACTCCCTCTTTAAATACAACTTGTCCACATACAGAATTAATCACTCTCCTGCCTATCAATATGTTTAAAGCAAGATGAATTTCACTGTGTTAGAACATTTCATACCCCTTTTGATGTTCTTTTGAGCTAAGGATTCACGTATATCAGGTGAAAACTGAAATCCAGAAGTCAGGAGAAACAGGAAACTTCCACCCAATTAGTTTGGGCTGGATTCAGACACAAGTACTTTGAATAACATGGGTTATTCGACCTAGATCCCTTAGGGTATAAGATGATGCACTATAAAGCAGCATTTTCTGGGCTCAAGCAGGTATAGGACTGCATTCTGCCATAGGCTTCGATTATACAGGATCTAATCACCACAAATGCAGTGTTGGAGGAGTCATTGGAAGACAGCTCAGGACAGAAGGCAAATGGAAAACAAGTGTTTAGTTGGTTGCAATTATTAGAGAAACTCTACAAAGCGCTGTCAAAGTTACGTCCATAAAGTTTTTAAGCTCGAGATAGAAAACTTTACTCATGTTGATCATGTCCAATGCTTTCAGTGGAAGGGTATACCAGTCATCAAATTAGCTGAGTACCCAAAATGCTTTTATTTAAAAAAGTACAGTACAAGTATTAATGCAAAACGTCTACTGTGCATGCTAAGATTAAGTATTGCTGAAAGAGTGCAAAGCATCAGTGCAGTTGTAGACAACACGGTAATAAATCTTTCTTTTAAAATGATATTTTAGTTTCAATTTAAAATGGGAAGAGACATTAAACAAAATTTCTAATTTCATATTTCCAATCAGGGCTATATTGCTAAGTATTAAATTTTCAAACTTCCTTCAGGAAAAATAAATTAAAAAGGTGAGAGCAGAACAATTTCTAGTTAAAAAGCAGGAAGTACAAATGCAAGATGTTGCATTAGCAAATAAGCAAAGTCAGTGCACATTGTAAGTTAGACTAAAAACACTGCAAATGCAGAAAATATTTTACTAAAAGCAGGAAATGCTGGATATACTCAGCAGGTCTGTCAGCATTGGTGGGCAAGCAAGCAGGTTAATGTTTCAGATTCATGCGCTTCATCACTACTATAAAAGATGAGAGATGTGATAGGCTTCAAACAGTCACGAGAGAGGTGGAGGGAGCAGAAACTAACATAGGTCTGTGATGGAGTGGAAAGTGAAAGTCAGAAGGAAATAGTAATGGAATAAGAAGGAAGAAGTGGGTCTTGAGGTGACGTAAATAGGGCACATGGAATCCTTAACAGTTGCTTTCTAAATAATCAAAATACACAAAAAACACAAACAAAATAATATTTTCAAGAGCACAAGGTTATGATATTAAGTCGTGAATTTAATGTTGAGTCCAGAGGACTGTAAGGAGCTAAAAAAACTACACTGATCTCATCCTTCTTCCTGGTGACAGTCTGCTGACAATCTAGTATCACATTGGACTACAACAGGAGCTTTCCAAAGAACATTTGTTAAGGCAGCACATGCTAGACTAATTAATATTGCAGAATACCGAAGAATTAAGGGGGGAAGCTGGAAAAGCAAACGAGAGAAACAAAGAAGAACTACAAGTAAAGACTCGAACTAACATAAAAGGGAAACGCAAAATCTTGAATGGGCATATAAACAGTAAAAGTGTGGTTGTAAGAGGAGCGGGACCAGATAGCAAAAGCAGGATTTTCTGAAGGAGGCATAGTCATGGCTGAGGTATTAAATGAATCTTTCATCTGGGTACGATGCTGCTCAGTCCATGGTGATAGAGGAGGAAACTGTCACCTAAAGGTTCCAAATTATTAAGTAAGAAGCATTAGACTGTTGGTCCATAAAGTTGACAAGGAATCAGGATGAGATGACAGTCATCCAAAGACTTTGAAGGAAGTGAGGGTAGAAATTGCAGGGGCAATGGATCTAACCTTTCAGTCTTCCCTGGACTTGAGGGTAGATGGTGAATGACTGGAGTTGCAAACATTTTTTTTTAAAAGAGAGCCAGCGAATACACAGGCTAAGTGAGTGGGCAAAAACTCAGCAGATGGAATATAATGTGGAAAAATATGAGATTATGTACTTTGGCAGGAAGAATAGAGGAAATTTTCATAATATTTAAATCAAGAGAAAATGCAGAAAACTGCAGCACAGAAAGATTTGTTAGTGCTTGAGAATTTCTTCTCTCAGAAGGTAGTCAATCTGTGGAATTCAGCCCCTGAGGGATATTGAGGCTGGATCATTAAGGATATTAACGATAGACATATTCCTGAGACAGGAGAAAGTGAGAACTACAGATGCTGACTATCAGAGTTGAAGAGTATGGTGCTGGAAAAGCACAGCTGGTCAGGCAGCATCTGAGCAGCAGGATAGTCAACATTTCAAGCATAAGCTTTTCATCAGGAATGAGGGGGTGACTCAAAGGGGCTGAGAGATAGACTCACTGAGATCCTTGTAGAAGGAGAAGAACCTCTTTAAGGTAGGCATCCTTGGAAGAGGCTTCACAGTAAGGTTATAATCAACTAGGAGAAAGTGAGAACTGCAAATGCTGGAGACGAGAGTTGAAGAGAAGCATAGCTGGTCAGGCAACATCGAGAAGCAGGACAGTTAACGTGTTGAACATAAGCTCTTCATCAGGAATGAGGGGGTGGCCCAAGGGGACTGAGAGATAGAGCTGAGATAGGGCTGAGACAGCGACAGATTTTTGAACAGTAAGGGAATCAAGGGTTATGAGACAAAGGCAGGAAAATGGAGTGACAGATTATCATTTATGGTGTTATGGATATCCCAACCTCAAATGCCAACATACAAACCGCCCATTTCCACTGCAACAATCTAAGCTTTACTGTTTGCTCAGCTCATCTGTTGCTGAAATCCTCATTCAAGCCTTATTTATCTCTAGACCTGGCAATTCAAATACATTGCTGGCTGGTCTCCCACATTCTATCTTCCTTGAATAGGAGGACATTCAAAACACTGCCTGTATCTGAACTCCCATTCCTTTATTATCCATGTGCTTGAGACCTGCACTGGCTTGCAGTCAAGCAACATCTTAATTTTAAATTCTTATCTGTGTTTTCAAAGTCCTCCACGGCTTGACCCCTCCCTATTGTTGTAACATTCTCCAGCTCCACAACAATCCCACAATATCTGTGCTACTCTAATCTAGCCACTCAATACTAATTCACTCCATCACTAGTGGCTATGCTGAAGTCCCAAGTTCTGGAATAGTTGCTTTACACTTCTCTGCCTCTCTCTCACACTTTCTTTTTTAAAGATGTTCTTTAAAACTTTACTTCTTTGATCAAGGATTTGATCATCTGATTCAATATCACCTCATGTGATGTGGTGTCAAGTTTGATATATAATGCTGCTGTGAAGCTCCATGAAACACCTCATTTTTTGTACCATCTTTAACACAAAAGCTAGCATTGGAGGCAGTCCAGAGCAGGTTGACTAGAATGCTCCCATCTCTGGAAGGATTGTCTTAGGAGCAGTGGAGTAGGTTAGACCTATACTTGGAGTTTAGAAGAATGAGAGCTGACCTTATAAAATCATACTAGAACCTCAGATTCTCTAATCGACATAATTGCTGTAGTCATGTTAAGGTGCTATTCTTCAGGATTAAGTAATTGGAACAGCATTGGAGGCCGAGGACAGTCAGGTCATAATTGCAGTGGAATGGAGAAATAAAATGACAGGTAAAATGACTGCAGAGAGGATTTGGTCTCCCTTGTATCGAGGAAAATAGTATATCAAATTATAAGAGTCTAAATAAATGGCTCTTTCTTGTGGTTAAGGTTTTTAGGGCTGAAGGTGGTGAGAAGGGAGGAGATAAACATTTCATCTCACGGACATCAACCTAAGATGTTAACTCAGTTGCTAACTCCACAGATGCTGTCAGACTGGCTGAGCGTTTTCAGAATTTTGTGCTTTCACATTGTCGAGAGTTGCTTTATCAGCGCATGAACCGTAAGTGGTTACAAAACAAGCCAATTTATATTATGCAAAGGTGATTTAACATTCCTGCATTCTGAAAATCTACATTCTCATCAATCTGATGATACCGACCAAATAATTTACTTCGCATTTTCTAATACAAGATGACATATATTTTCTTTCCCATTTTAGGATGTCTCCTTAACATTTGTCAGTGAACAGTAACAGTAAAGTTCAGTTCTTGAAAACTAGATAAACATCAGTAAATGAATGTTTTAAAGGGTTTGGGTAATCCAGTCAGAATAAAATAAAAGCTGTGTAAATCACCTTTATATACAAAGGTCAGCATTCAATTTCATGGGATGAATAGCTCCAGTGATCAAACATGTTATAAAGATGCATACGTCAAATGATAGTTTGCACAAACACTACAAATAGAAGTGATGTTTAAAGAAGAATGCAATCTCAATCACAAAGCTAAGGTGTTAAACTGTAATTAAATTCATCGAGGCAATGCTCTAGATTTTTCATGAAGTCAAACATTAATCCAGTACCCTTGGCTGTCTGATGAGAGCAGAGGATGAAGGGGAGAAAGCGTCTGGCTTTCATAACTCTGGGCTGCCAATCATTCATTCCTTCAATGATGACAAAAAAAAAGGAAAGTTTGAAGATCAGGATGAAATACAAAATATTTGAAAGCCGAAAGTTCAATGAATAAAGAAATGTCAAACCTTATATAAAATTACCAAAACTTTTAAATGCCTGTAAGAATGTCTTCAAAGACACTAGACAAAAGAAAATACAGTTTTTCTTTCATGAACTGGAAATTGTGATGTATATCTCACTTCAGTAGTGCTATCTTTTAACTAATAGCCATCCAACTGAATGACTATACACAAAATGGTTATTTCTTCATCAATCCCTTACTGGCACCTCAGTCACACATCTTTCAATACATTTTTTGCCCTCAATTATTTTTCAGTTAGCTGCTATAAATTTTGTTTGAAGGTAAAATACTGAATCAAACCCGGGTCCCTGGCACTGAGGCAACACTGCTAACCACTGAGCCACTATACTGCCCTGGCTCAGGCAACGACACCCACAACCTGATGCTGTGAGGCAACAGTGCTAACTATTGATCCACCATGCCGCTCAAATTTGGGCAGGTAGGTTGCATCTAGTGGGTACTGTAACAATCACTGCTAGAGCCTCAATTATTTTCAATCTATATTGATGACTTAGATAAGGATTTCTAAGTTTGCTGACACAATCAGGGAAAGTAATAGCTTAGCACTATTGTCACTGGCCAAGTAAGACTCAAGTAATGTTCTGGCGGGCATGGTTTAAATCACACCGTGATAGATGGTAGAACTTGAATTAAATAAAAGAAATGGAATTGAAAGTCTCAAACCTTGGTCAATTGTTGTAAAAACCCATCTGGTTCATTCATCCTTTAGGGAAGAAGAGCAATACCAGACTTGAAATTCTAACTCTTTCTCTCCACAGTTGCTAACAGACCTGCTTTTCTCCAGTATTCGCTGTGCTTGTTCCTTCAGGGAAGGACCTGGCTTGCATGTGACTCTAAAACCATGTGCTTTACTCTGAACTGCTTTCTGAAAATGCCTAGCCAACCATTCAGTTGTATCAACTGTGAAAAAGAAAAAAAAAGTGAAACTGGATAAATTACGGACTAAGGCTCCGTAAATAACAATGAAAATCCAGCCCTGCAAAGTCCTCCTTACTAACATGTGGGGGCTAATATCAAAAGCGGGGAGAGTAATCTCACAGATAAGTCAAGCATCAGCCTGACCCAATCATATTCATAAATCATACCTTACATACAACATTCCTGGTAATATCATCACCATCCCTAGGGTAGGTCATGTCCCACTGGCAAGACAGAGCCAGCAAAGATGGTGCCACAATGGGATATGGACAGGAATAAACTGCTCTCAGACTTCAACATTGGGTTTGGAGTCAATGAAGTGTCATGGCACTAGGTCAAAAATGAGCAGGGAAACCTCCTGCTGCCACTCACCTCTCCCCTGGAAGGACACACCAAAAAGAAAAGGAAATGGTTAACATGGTTAGAACAGAAGAAAATTAATTCGATAGTGAGGAAGATTATCAGCTAGGAAAAGTATGATCTGGAATTTGTTTGGTTGGAGAAAAGAAACACCAACGGGCATAAGACTAGATGTTCTAAACAGTAAATAAGAAATCAGAGATACAAGCAATAGGTATTAACTGCAACCATAGCTGAACTTAATTTATATAAAGATTGGCAATCTAAATTGTGGAGAACTTCCAACAGTGCATATGTATTGGCTTTTTAGACTGATATATCGAGGAACTAACTAGAGCACAGGCTATTCTAGACTGGATTTGTGCAAAGAGAAAAGATTAATTAACAATCTTATTCAACAGGATCCCTTTGGGAACAGCGATCATAAGATCACATTCTTCATTAAGAAGCAGAGTGAAGTCAAATTTGAAACTAGAGTGCTGAGTCTAAATAAAGAGAACTTTAAAGATATGCAACATGACTTGCAATGGTAGACTGGGGCCCTTACTAAAGGAGCTAATAGGCAATGCTTCATATTTAAAGAATCTGGTGCCTGAATTACAACAATTATTCTTTCCTGTCTGGCACAAAAATAATAAAGGAAAATTTGATCAACCATGGCTTACAAAAGAAATTAGGAATAATACTAGATCCAAAGAGGAGACAGATAACGCACCAAGCCTGATGACTTGGAGCTTTCAAAATTCAGCAAAAATAAAATCAAAAAGTTTGATTAAGAGCAGTTAAATTACAGAAACTTGAACAAAGTACCTAGAAAAAAAAAGTAGGTCCCTTGCAGTCAGAAGCTGGAGCAATTATAATGGGGAACAAAGATATAGCAAAAGAATTGAATTCCTATTTTGGTTGTCTGCACAAAAAAAGGCATGATTGACTTCCCAGAACATTAGAGAACCAGGTCTAGAATTGAAGGAAATTAATATTAATAATGGTGCTTTGGAAATTAATGGGGTTAAAGATTGACAAGTCATCAGAGCCTGATAACTTACATCTCACAGTAGTAAAGAAAATGGCCCTGGAAATATTGTAACACGAGTGGTAATCTTTCAAAATTCGATAGAATCTGGAAAATTTCAGACTGGAGGATGACAAATGAGGAAAACAAAAACGGTGACTTACAGAGCAGTTAGCTTAACATTGTAGTGGGGAAGTTGCTGAAGTCTATTATAAAATATGTGGAAGTAAAACATTTGGAAAGCATTAATAGGATTGGACAAAACCAGAATGGGTTTAAAGGCATGGGGAGAAACAGGAATATGGCATTGAAATTGATTGGCAGAGCAGGTTCAGAGGACTGAAAGGCCTATTGTTGCATCTAATTTCTATGTTTCGATATAATACTACTGTTGGGCACAAAAAATCTTTGTCCGTCCAAATAAATTATTACAGATGTGCTCTCATTGGTGGGTTTTATAATAATATACAATACTGACTTTCTTCACTTCGCACTCTCTCTTTCACCACAGAAAGACACAACGATGTATTCACAGAAATCAGGACATTGGAACTTTACTTTGAAAATTTTCTAGTATGAACTAATTTCTGACAAAGGTACTGAAGGGCACAGCTTAATATCTGGGGCCAGGTCACAGACCAGATATGATCCCACTGAATGACAGAACAGGCTTAATGACCAATTTTTTGCTCCTATTCTGGCGCAGCCACAGAAACTCACAACCCATGAATGAATACAAGTAAAACTCTCAGTAATCAAAAGAGAAAATGCTGGAAAATTTCAGCAGGTCTGGTAGCATCTGTAAGGAGAGAAAAGAGCTGACGTTTCGAGTCTAACTGACCCTTTATCAAAGCTAAAAAAAGAGGAGAAATAGGGAGGTATTTATACTAGGCTGAGAGAAGGCGAGTCATGGCTCCAGAAGCAAAGGTAGAGACAAGGAAAGCAGTGAAGGTGGACAGGGGGAGAGACAAATGAAAATCCTGTTGGAGAGAAGGGTAGGCATTCCTGGAAGAGAGGTGGCAGTGGGTTAAACACTGGATAAAAGCAAATTACTGCAGATGCTGGAATCTGAAACCAAAAGAGAACCTCTCAGTACTTTGATCATAACCATTTGAGTCTATTGAAGTTCTCCACTCCCAGTTTCTGTTTAAAAATAAATGGCTTCTATTTTGGTCTCTATACTTACAGCTAGAAGGATAGATATACGCCAGTCCCCAGGACTAAAGACCTGTCAACGTAATGTCAAGTATTTCATCAATTCCTCAAATATGTCAATATTTTGCTTTATGTCTTTTGCCATAGTTGGAAAACGGAAGTGTATTTTGGACCCCATCTTTTTAAATACGCTGTGATTCAACAACTCAAAATTTAAACTAATTCATTTGTGACAGTGTCAGGCCAGACTGCTAGTCAAAGCCCCAACTTGTTGCACATTTTTATGGCATAGCAAAGCACCAACTGTACTCTTGTTGAATGGAAGCAGAACCATTTACTGAACAGCAATTCAGCTACAAAGAGATACTAGATAGGATGAGGCTGTTTTCCTTAGACTAGAGAACGCTGAAGGGTGGATCTGACTGAGATATATGAACTCTGAAGGACCAGGAGTCAACAGCCTTGTGCCACAGCTTTATATTAAGGAGCAGGAGGTTTAGGTGGGATTTGAGGAAAAGATTTTTCAATCAGAGAATCGAGGTATCTGGAATGCACTGTCTAAAAAAAGATGGTAAAGGCAGGAACTCTCAAAAAATTTATGAACACTTGAAATACCAGAGCATCCTTCCAAAGCTATGGGACAAGTGCTGGGCAATAGGATTAGAACAGATTGCTGTTTTGGGACCAGCATGGACATATGGACTGAAGGATCTTTTTCATACTGTAAAATCTCATTGAAAAGAAAAGTTAAAAGTATTGCTGGAAAAAGTATATTTTGTCAAAGTTGTTTTTCTTGAACTGATCAGAATGAAAACATTTGAAAATATGTGACCTTTTTCAACAATACTCAAGTTGTGTTACAAAGCGACTACAGATTTAAAATAATCATTCAATTTTCTACCCCAGTACACAAACTACAGAATTATGCTGAACTAAAATTGTGTGCATGTGGTAAAAATCAGGCCATTGTTTGTTTATGAGCCTTGATATTGAGCATGCTAGATAGGTTAACCATTGGGAACAGAGGCAATATATGTCTAGTTGGGTCCTATTCTCAATATCCGCATTCTCAAGGAACAGAGACTGAATCAAAATCACAGCCCCAATGCTTATGAGGCAGTTGGAAACTTGAAATAATTGAGAATTCAGCAAGGTCAGGTATGTGGTCGCGCTGAGCTGAATGGCCTTACCTGTATAGTGAAATTTGGCTTCTCATCTGTCAACTGGCCAGAGCAGACAGAAAACAAGCTGGTGGTAGGAGGCCATAGTCAGGGATCATTGAAGACTGCTCCAGACAATAGATAGCTTGGTACAGGTTTGAGTAAAGAAGTTCCGTTTTGTCAACGGTGAAGGTGGGGACTAGGGGTTTGGTAGCGGCTAAAGCTCACAGGGTTATTTGAGGGACCTTGGGGATAGGGAAGCATTCCTGCTTCACATGATTCACAATGAATGCACTGAGTCACTTTGTTGGCAGTAGCTCCTGCCTCTATTGCGCTGTCAAGTTTCTAAGCCCTTAGGAAAACGTGTAGCTAGTTTAAAGCTTAATTCAAGTTGGTTAATAAATGTCGAGCACACCTGTAGTGGTCACTCACACACCAAGATCAGTGTAAGAGTGGCAGTGGGCTCATGTATATCAGGGCTAGATTACATGTAATTCACTCTTCACCAGCCAAACCATCCTTCTGCAGAGGTTTAAAGTCTTAGAAGTATTGGCCAATTATTAATAGAGAATAATTGAAGGCATTTGTAAAATCCATTCAGTCACATTGATCCAAGGTTATTACAAATCAGGAAACAAATTTGTATCTTCACTGGCCTGTCTCTCTTGCTGCTATTCATAGAAAGGGGAGATGCACCACTCAGTAAAAGACTGCTGATGGCGCAGTACATAAACAAAATACTTTTGGAGACAGCTGATAAAATGGGGTCAATAACGCAAAACAATCTTTAAACATTAGTCATATTACATAAAAATAGGCTGCCAGGCCTCAGTCAAGAAAGTTGATTTAAGGACTTTGGCAAGGAGAAACAGGTTTTTGTTCGGGAACTAAGTGGTCATTTAGGGTTCACTTGGCTGGCAGAAGACAAATCACCACTGTTAGCAAACCTCATCATATCATCATAAGTCTGATCAGGTTGGTAGTAGTAAGCTTTTAGGGTGGCATGGTGACTCAGTGGTTAGTACTTCTGCCTCACAGCGCCAGGGATTCAGGTTCGATTCCAGCCTCAGGTGACTGTGTGGAATTTGCACATTCTCCCCGTATCTGCATGGGTATCCTCCAGGTGCTCCAGTTTCCTCCCACAGTCCAAAGGTGTGCAAGTCAGGTGAATTGGTCATGCTAAATTGCTGATAGTGTTAGGTGCATTAGTCAGGGGGTTACTCTTTGGAGGGTTGGTGTGGACTTGTTGGGTTGAAGGACCTGTTTCCACACTGCAGGGAATCTAATCTAACAGACAGACAGACCAGTGACAAAGAAGCATTACCAAAAAGAGTAGCATTGTGGGTGAATGTCCCAGCGGCTGTGGTAGCAATACTGGCTGTTGAAAAGAAGGATCTGGTAAAAGAGTAAACTCCCAGCACATTCAGCAGCAAAGGGAACACTAGATGATGACTTTCCGTGGATTGCATGGCGAATAAAATGGACGTGCTTTTACTTTGTTTCACCAAGATGTCAGTTCTCCACTGGGAAGTGTACCACTGTGGCGCCATCCTGTGGCAAATGTTAAGTGAGTCTATTAATATTCAGACAAGTTTCAGTTCAATTGATAGGCTGCTATGTCATATTGGTAGCATATCAGTATGCTCAAAACAGCACCAAGTAAGTGAAATATTATTAGAATGTTAAACCAACCACCATTTTAGATAAGAGCACTTTGAAATTGGCAGAAAAATCTTGGTGTGGGGTGTGGAGTGCCCTTTCAAAAAGTGTAGTGGAGGCAGGTTCAGATGAGGCATACAAAAGGGAGGGAGATGATCATTTGAAATGGAAGAACTTACAGATTTACAGCAAGAGAATAGGAGACTAACACTCATTTGCCCCGCTGGTGAAGACACAATGGGTTGAATGGCCTCTTTCTATACTGTGATAATTCTGAGATTCCATGTGCTCCTTGGCTTTATAGATCAAGGTAATGGACACAAGCAAGTAAGCTACATTAAACTTGCATAAAACACTAGTTAGGCCTCAGTTGGAGGATTGTATCCACTTTTGTGGGTGAATATTAAGGCCTCAGAGGATACAAATTAGGTATTAAAATGGCACCGTGGTGTGAGATTGCGATTATGTGTTGTGATGAAAAGTGTGCAATATATATCATTTTGAGAGTTTGGATTTCAACTAGAGGCATTTTGGTGCTAGTTGCTTTTGTGAAGGGTTTAAAAAGAAAGGTCAGAGAGTACTTTCTGGAACAGTGACCTAATCCAACATGTGTCAAGAGTATAACGACTGCAAAATCCCTCAAGGCTTAAATACGATAGATTGCAATCGTTAAAAAGATTACCTTGTTGATGGTTTAGAAAAATCAAGGATTGATTTTAGTTTAGAAATCGGAGTTAGAAAACTTTTAAGGCAGCTTTGGAGATACCTGACTGGGTCAGAAACAGATATATTTTCTCTCCTAAAAGATGGTATAGAACAGTGTAAGATAACCACAGTTACCTTGGTGTAAACAGTTTAGCTTGTAAATTTTCCAAAACATGAATGCTTCGTTAGTAATTGGCAAATTAGTAAACAACTAAAAGTCCAAACTTTCAGTTTGCTAAGTATTCATCTAAGATGACTTCACAATTCACAGGACAACACTGGGACTAGTAATTACCTTGAACATAACAATTTAGAGTCATAGACTCCTGGAGATGTACAGCACGGAAACAGACCCTCCGATCCAACGTGTCCATGCCGAACAGATATCCCAATCCAATCTAATCCCACCTGCCAGCACCTGGCCCATATCACTCCAAATTCTTCCTAATCATATACCCATCCAGATGTCTTTTAAATGTTGCAATTGTACCAGCCTCCCCCACTTCCTCTGACAGCTCATTCCATACATGTACCACCCTCTGCAGGAAAAAGTTGCCCCTTAGGTCTCTTATATCTTTCCCTATCACCCTAAACCTATCCCTCTACCTCTGGACTCTCCCACCCCAAAGAAAAGACTTTGTCTAATTATCCTATCCATATCCTCATGATTTTATCAACCACTCAGCCTCCGACGCTCCAGGGAAAATAGCCCCAGCTTATTCAACCTCTCCATGTAGCTCATCCTCCAACCCTGGCAACACCCTTGTAAATCTTTTCTGAACCCTTTCAAATTTCACAACATCTTTCCGATAGAAACTAGACCAGAATTGCATGCAATATTCCAACAGTGGCCTAACCAATGTCCTGTACTCAATACTCAGACCAATAAAGGAAAGCATACCAAATGCCTTCTTCACTACCTGCAACTCCACTTTCAAGGAGCTATGAACCTGTACTCCAAGGTCTCTTTGTTCAGCAACACTCCTCAGGACCTTACCATTAAATGTATCAGTCCTGCTAAGATTTGCTTTGATAGAGAAGGGTAATTTCTCTGGATTTAGGTCACTGACTGCATTTACTGTCCATCCCTAGTTGGCAGAATTGAGTGACGTACCTAATAATTTCAGAGGGCAATTGAGTCAGTCATATTTCTGTGGGTCTGAAATCACATGTAGGCCAAATCAGGTAAGAATGGCAGATTTTGTTCCCCGAGAGGACATTATTGCACCAGGTGGGGTTTTCCAACAATTGGCAATGATTTCATGGTCATTAGTAGAGTCTTAATACTAGATTTTTTTTAAATTGAATTCAAATTCCACCAACTGCCATGGCAGGATTCAAATCTAGGTCCCCAGAACATTAGCAGAGTTTCTAGCTTAATAGTCCAGAAATTATATCATTAGGTCATTACCTCCCTTTGATCTTCACTCTCTGCTTCAAGCCAATTTAGAATCCCATTTGACAGATTCTTAACAGGTCCGCCATGCAAGATCTTGTCAAAAGCCTTACTGAAATCTAGGTAGACTACATCAATTGCACTATCCCCATCTGCACACCCAAGATTTCACCTCTAAGTTTTTCACATTTTGTACATCTGCTAGCATTGGGAATGTTGAAAGCCCCTACAATTATTACATTTATTTTAAAATTTCTGATATTTCTGGTAGAAAAAGCCAAGGGTGTATCTGATTTAGATGTATAAAGTTCTGAGGGGCATAGACAGGGAGAGAAGCCACTCCCCTTAGTATAGGGATTAATAAACCAGGGCCATAGTTTTAAGGCAAGGAGTAAGAGTTTTAGACAGAAGTTAAGGAGAACATTTTTGACTTAGAGCGTTATGGATATCTAGAACTTCCTGTCTGAATGAGTGGTACAGGCAAGAATCTCTAAGACACAGTTAACACGGGCACTTGAAACGTTATAGCATATAAGGCCATGGACCAAGTCTTAACAAGATTAGAATTGATGGATGTTTGATGGCCGGTATGGTAACAATGGGCTGAAGCATCTCTTTCTATGTTGTTAAACCTCCATGATTCTATATTCCTACATATTTGACTTTCTATCTCTCCCTGACTGTTTGGAGGTCTATAGTATACTCCCAGCAAACTGAGTATCACCTTTTCGTGTTTAGGTTCTACCCATAGAGCCTAATTCGAGGAACTTTCTAAGATATCATCCTTCCTTACTTCAGTAACTGACTCCTTGATATTGCAAGCCTACCTCCTCCTTCACTCTCCCTCTGCTCTCATCTCACCAAAAAATTCTAACAGACCAGGCTGCTGGTTCTGTCCCTTCCCAACCCTGTCTCCATGATAGCAATGACCTTACATCCCCTTGCATTAATCAACAGCATCAATTCATTTACTTGTCTGACTCCTTGTACTAAAATAAGTGCCATTCATCCTTGACATGCTCCCTTGTGTGTTGCGTAATTATATTTGCACAGTCGCTAGACTGACTTGGTTCTTCTTCTATACGTCTCTATGCATCAACCCCCAAATATACCTCCATTCTACATCTCTTGCCAAATTTGTTTAAACAATCAGAAACCACACGAGAAAACCTGCCCCCAAAGATGTTGGTTCCATTCCAGTTCAAGTCCAACCTATCCAACTTGTTGTTCAAGTTCCATTCTCTCTAGGTTGGACCTGAACTGGAATGGAATAGAGCGATAGAGAGCGATAGAGAGAGAGATAGATAGAGAGATAGAGAGAGAGAGAGATAGAGAGAGAGAGAGAGAGATAGAGAGAGAGAGAGAGAGAGAAAGACAGAGAGAGAGAGAGAG
>NC_057713.1:18510990-18532485 GCF_004010195.1 Chiloscyllium plagiosum
GAGAGAGAGAGAGATAGAGAGAGAGAGATAGAGAGAGAGATAGAGAGAGAGATAGATAGAGAGAGAGATAGAGAGCAAGCGAGACAACCCAGTAATCTAGCAATCTAGAGCCCTCCTTTCCGCTCCAATCCGATTTATTTTTAGAAAAAAAATTTCAAAGAAAGAAAACAGACCAAAAGTGCACATTTCCTGGAATTTTGTATTGGCATTCATAGTCTACCCTCAGCACATGGTCTGCTGCAGTTCATGAAGCCAGCTCACCAGCATCACCAATAGGCAATGAATGCTGGCTGACAGCGATGCTCACATTCCATGAACGTATTAATCTTGATCCAGCTGGTCATAACAATGCTGCAACAATTGACAGTTTATACCTCATTCATCTGGTCTTCAAATTTGCAAGTTTCTGTAAAGACAAAAGCCTTCTAGAGCAGTCAAATTTCAATAAAAATAGTTTGAGCTTAAGATGCTTTTTGAAAAAAGGGGAATACTCCAAAGCTGCAGCTGCTGTGAACTCACAGATAAGCTGATTTGATTTTTAAATTATTTTTTGCCTTAGTTTGAGAAAGACTCAACACTGTGGTCCAAAACAGCTGAGACTTGCTACCTAACCCTGTGGAACTTCTATGGCAGAAAACTGAAAGCAATTTAAACACAAGAAGTTCTTTCACATCCAATATTAGGCCTCATCATCATCTTAACACTGAGGTCACAACACATAACTTGCTCTGTGCTTGGACTGAAATTTCAATAAACTTCTATTTGTCCTCAGTAGCCTGGCATTTAACATTCATCTGAGATCAACCTGAAAACAGGATGGGAGCTCTGTGACATTCGACAAGAATACTTTTTATGTTGATTGCTATTCAACAGAGCCTGCGGCTTACTGACTCTCGCCTTTGTGACAAGTTAGTTACTGTACAGTGCTGGAGTAAGTAGTTCAATTATGATCAATCCCACTTTCCACATCAAAATCAAGTGGTATTCATTCTGCCATTCTATTAAACCTAAAATCAATGTAGTAGAGTTAACTGTTGCAAACATTTCACAAGTCTAAATTAATTTAAAAGCTTGTACTGTACATTTTCAAAAGCTAGTACAAAGCTAGCAAACCAAGTGCTGACAAATTTAAATAAAACATTTGGCATTATTCAATTACTGAACATTTCTATTTACTCTACGTAAAGTAATACCTTGTACAATGAAGGCCTCCTAATATTATTTCTGATATTGCTTATTTTCACACACTGTAGGAAACATATCTTGATTTTCTCAGAGCTAAACTATTTTTAAAAATTGTTTGCTATTTAATATATATTGTTCTACATTTCATAATGACGGTGACTGAAGAAAATAAGATACTTGGAAATGGTCAACACTGAGAAGCTGACATTACACAAAATCTTCAAGGAAAATAAGCACAATGAGCTACTGGTGATGCAATGAGAATTCCTTTATCCATTTACAAGCTAAATCATCTATATGGTGTGTGAAAAACTAGTGTAATACTGTCATCAATTCAATTTTAGCTAATAGTTGACATCTGTTGGGTCATGAGTACGGTGCTGGAAAAGCACAACAGATCAGGCAACATCCGAGGAGCAGGGAAATCAATGTTTCGGGCAAAAGCCCTTCGTCAGGATCTGCTGGGTCATTTTTAAATGCATAAAATAGTGAACTCTTAAGTAGGGATTCCAAAATCAGAAGACAGAATGTAATTTATTTTTAAAAATTATTACAATCCAGGACTGGAATTTTCCAACACCAGAATCATCAATTACAAAAATGCTGAAGATAAACCACAAAAAACTGGCAAATGCTTAAAGGAAAATATAACTGCATAGGTCAATGCTTCTTACAAAATTTAGAAGTTTATAAAATTTAGAAAGCAATCCTACCTGAGACTGAGACGGTCCGTGTCCTCAAGCCCTGTTTTTCACTGTTTGACAATCTGAAATGCGAATTAGAAAGACGCTGAATGTTATGCATTTTCTGAAAGACCCAGTATGCATTCATTACTTCCACCCAATGGTTGCTTACAATTATTAGCAGGTTACAGAATTTCCCTTCTGACTCAGGGAGACTGTGGCGAATAGGAGTTACCATTTGAGTGTTTTGGAGGGTGGATGAAGACAGACAACATAATGAAGCTAAAGCTGAACATATTTATGTCAATTTGTTGTAAAATGAACTTCTGAACTACAGACAAATATTGCAGCTTAATACAGAAGTGTGATTCCAACAATAATCTGGCAAATGTGAACAGGAAAATCAATAGGACCATGCACTGTGAGCAGGCAAAAATTTGGCACTGTAATATAGAAAGCCAAACAGGGAGCATAATTCAGTCTTGAATATTTCTCATGTTGAATAATAATTAACCAGTTGGTGCTCATGTAAATCAACAGGAGAAAGAGAGAAAAAAAAAGGGGTGAGCACAATCACTACAATAAGACACTAAGGTGCTGCTCTGAAATTACTGGCCAAACACTCCTCTGTTTTAACTCTCTGCTTTTCTCAAAGGTGATCTTAAAACCAAACACTTTGACAAAGCTTTTTTCATAGCAGTGTGAAGTACCTTGGGTCATTTTCCTTTGTTAAATTATTGCTGTTTTGTATGATCTTTCAAAAAGAATGGCCAAATTTGGGGTAATTTTGGGAATGAAAATCATGATCAAAGGAACTGACTTTAATTGAAAATCTGAACTGCCACAAAGTCTGACAAGAGGAACAAAAGCAGATGAAACATCCGACAACAATCAAGGCACTATAAATGACAATGGTATTCTTGCCCAGTTGATCTTGCAAAGACCTCCTTATCAACATCCAGAGGGCTGTGCAAGTGTTAGCCCAAGCAAGAGTTAGTCAAGCAACAACCTAATATTTTCTGTAAGGCACAATTGTGAGAATATGTTCCAGACAATATCACCACCATCCCATCTGATCTCATCCCATCCCATTCCATTCCATGCCTGGGTGAGACTGTTGCACCAGCAGGACAGACCCAGCAGAGGGGGCAGCACAGTGCTATGCAGTCAGAAAGGAGTTGCCATCGAATTCTCAACATTAACCTCTGAATATGAAATTTCATGGCATCAGGTGAAACGTCAGCAAGGAAGCCGCCTGTTGATTAACACTTAGTTCTCCTTCATGTTGAATACCTCTTGGAAAGATGATTACTTGGAGCAATGAAGACAACAAGGGGACAAAATGTACTCTGGATGGGGGACTTTAATTTCCATCACCAGTAGTGATTCAACAGCACCAACAGTGACTAGGTTGACCAAATCCTAAAGCATATAGCTGCTAATCTGTCATGTAGCAGATGGTAAGTGAACAAACAAGAGGCAACAATGTACTTGATCTCATCTTCACCAAACTGCCTCCAGCAGATATCCATGACAGTATCAATTGGAGTAAATAGACATTATGAATATGGAAACGAATTCCTACCTCCACATAGAGCATAACTAACATTATGCTGTGTGGTGCTATCACTGTGCTTTATGGAACAGATTTTGTTCAGATCTAACATATCAAGTCTGGGCATCAATGAAGAAAGTAGACCATCAATAACAGAAATATCTTCAACCATAATCCATAACTTTATGGCCTGGCATGTCCATTACACTACTATTGCCATCAAGCTGAGAGATCAACCCTGGCTCAATAAAAAGAGTGCAGGTGGGCATGAGGAAAGCTGCACCAAGCATTTTTGGTGATTCAACAGCACCAAAAGTGACTAGGTTGACCAAATCCTAAAGCTACTATACTGTCATGTGGTAGATGTTGCGTGAACCAACAAGAGGCAACAATATACTTGATCTCATTTTCACCAATCTACCTCCAGCAGATATCCAGGACAGTAGCAGTGAATCACTAAAAATGAGCTGTCGATTTGGTTAAGTTACAAGGCAGGACTAGCTGCATGTTGAGCAGCAAAAACAGAATGCAAGAGACACTGCTAGCCAATCTACTTCGATCCAGTTTCTTTTGCTGACATGTCACATTCAATCACAAATGCTGATGGGTAATTAAAACAGACAAATATCCTCAATGATAGGGAGCCCAGCACGAGTGTAAAATAAAAATAAGGTGAAAGCATTTGCTAGCAGCTTCAGCTAGAGGGGTCGAGTGGATAATCCTGCTCAGCCTTATCCAGAGGATCCAACATGACAAATACCATTCTTCAACAAACATAGCAGATGCATTGTCACCAGAATATGTTATGCTTAAGGACTGGCAGCAGGTTGGATGTTGAATGGGTCAATCAAGTTGCTGGCCAGCCAATCACAGAGGATGTTGAAAAAGGGAAACCAGTTTGGTCAGGGTTTGGGGTTGTGCGCACAGAAGCTGCTCAACTGAAAGACGTTGAGTTTTACTTCCTCTAAGTTTTATATCCAGTTAAAGAATTGTTGAAGATTTTGAGGAAAGAACCCTAATTCTGTAAGACGTAAGTAAAAGTCTCCAGTGGGCTTAAGAAGCTGTTTGCACTAATAAATGACTTTGAAATTCAAGAAAAATATAGTCCCATGTGCCTGTTAATCAACTGAATGTTCAAGGGATTTCATTAAGGCATTGTACTCATTGTTAAAATAGTTATTGAATTGGCCAGTTACAAATTTTATTTTTCTAATCTTTCTAATTTAACTGTGTCTGTCTGTCCATCTGGAGTATGAGTGGTGTTTAAACAAAATAGAGTTTAGATCATAGATATTAATAGATTATCTTGTTGTTTATTCATGTTCTGGTAAAGTTACGTTACTAATAACAAACCATTAAGTTGTTTAAGTGTAAATTTGGTGATGATATGAAGGCATTAGAGAGTTCAGGAAAACTTGAGAACATTTTCATGAATGAGAAACTTCAGTCACATGAATAAATTGGGGTTGTTCTTCGATAAGGGGAGGTTGGAAAGCACTTTGATCTGGATAGAGTGGAGAGGGAGAAACAGCTTTTACTGACTAAAGAATAGAGAACTAGAGGATGCTGATCTAAGGTCAACAGCAGAAGAACCAAAAGTGGCATAAGGAGGAACATTTTACACAACAAGTAGTTAGCATCTGGAGTGCTCTGACTTAGTATGTGGTAGGGACAGATTCAATTACAATATTTGAAATTGAACTGTATAATTATTTTAAATGATCTGTCAAAGAAGGAAAGGTGAAGTGAGGAGAAACATTTTCACACTGCAAGTAGTTAGAGCATGCAATGCACTGACAGGTGATATAGTGGAGGCAGGTTAAATTGAGGCATTCAAGAAGGTATTGGATCAAAATTAATGTATAAAGTTCTGGGGAAAAAGACAGAAGATTGACACAAATGGGCTGAATGGTGCCTTTCTGTACTGTAACACTTACCTGGCTCTGTGAAGATTTTTTTTTAAATTACAGGGCTTCATGGAAAGGGTAGGAGAATGGGAAGAGCTGAGTTGCTTTCATAGAGAGCCAGCAGGGATATAAAAGGCCAAATTGTCGCCTCTTGTGCTAGAACCATTCCGTGATTCTATATTAAACTCTATTGTGCACGTAATATTTAGTTTTCAATGAATATGAATACAACAAATTATTCTTAAAACTTAATTTATCTTAAATGATATACTGGTAATTACTTGAAACTCGTGTTCACTTACTTGGGCAAGGATGGCAAAGCCCGTTCTCCTTCTGTGGAAAAAGCATCACCAAATGTAAGCAGATAAATAACAGTTTTCTTCTTAAGCTGAATGGTATTACTGCTTTTACTAAATCAGCAGACACTGCTTTAAAGAGGAAATTAAGAAATCAAGAATACCATGAATTAAACCACCTTCAACCACTAGGTCACCCAAACTAAAAAACAAAATGCTGCAATGGCCAATTGAACCCAAGAACAAGACATAACAAATCGTGAGTCGAAGAGTGTAGTGCTGGAAAAGTACAGCTGGTCAGGCAGCATCTGAGCAGCAGGGAAGCAGGATGAAGGACTTAAGCGCAAAATGTCGACTTTGCTGCTGCTCGGATGCTGCCTGACCGGCTGTACTTTTCCAGACTACACCTTTCGACGCTGATCTCCAGCATCTGCAGTCCTCACTTTCTCATAACAAATCATGAGTTAATCCAATCTTCTGTAAATAAGGTTGGTCTATTTCGAAATTATTTCAATTATTTTTTGTTCCATATTAGTTCATTTCTAGTTATGTAAAGATGACCAGTTTTATTGAATGATCAGTGGTGATAATAAAACCACAAATTCCATCAAACAATTTTTGACTGCATAACTTATTTGAGAAGAGGTATAACTTCACAACTTCAGAGGAACAAAAAAGGTTAATTGCATGCAAATAATATTTGCTCATTATTAGGTCTGGATACCATTTGAACCCATTTTGCCTCAGACTCTAAGGTGACTTGCTGTTCTGTATATCTCAGCCTTCAAGCTACAATCTGTCTGGCTCCAAGTTAGTATCTATTCTTTGATTTTGTGCAAAATTTGAATCAGGAATTGTAATAATGAATAAGGTCACCCCAACTACAAACCGCAAATGCAGGAATCCCATTAAGATATTTTAGTTTTGTTTATTTATTCAGGGAATGAGACATTTCTATTAATACCAGTCCAAACTGTCTTCAAAAAGAGGATCAGCTATATTTCTGAACTGCTGCAGTGAGTATGCTTTAGGTATACACCAAAATACTGTTGGGAAGGAAGTTTCAGGACTTTGACACAGTGACAATAAAGAAACAGGTAGTAAAGATTCTGATAAGAAGGGCTTTGGTCAAAACACCTCGGCAAGTTGCTGGAATGTATTTTGTAGATGGTCCTCCTTACCAATACCTAGGGACAGGTGCCAAAACTGGGAGAGCTGTTTGCAGACTGGTCAAACAATAGCCTGACATTGTCAGTAGTGCATGACCCCATGAGAATGATTGTTTCCCAGACAACACCATCACCATCCCTGGATAT
Source organism: Chiloscyllium plagiosum (assembly GCF_004010195.1). Taxonomy (NCBI): domain Eukaryota; kingdom Metazoa; phylum Chordata; class Chondrichthyes; order Orectolobiformes; family Hemiscylliidae; genus Chiloscyllium; species Chiloscyllium plagiosum. The sequence continues at coordinate 18,517,933 of NC_057713.1, forward strand.
GTCTTGCGCCACTGGCAGAACAGACCCAATTGAGGCACTGCGGTTGGTAAGGAGTAACCTCTGGGAGTCCTCAACATTGACCCAGGGCCCCATGAGGTCTCATGGTGTCAAGACAAACATGGGCAAGGAGACTTCTGGCTGATTACTACCCAATATACAGCAATGTGGACAATATGCAGACTTGAACTGACAAGTGACCACTAACATACTTAAGTGTCAGTCAAATACCATTCTCTAACCAATACAGGAACTATCTATCTCCCCATGGCAATCCACAATATCAGCATCACTGAGTGTTAAATTAAATACAAACATAACTGGGTCTGTCATACACTTCTATAAAAACAGGTCAGATGTTAGGGATTCACCTGCAATTCTGGTTTCTCAAAGCCTACCCACCATCTTCAAAGCACAAGTCAGTAATGTGGTTAAATATTCTCCACTTGAATGAATGAGTGCAGCTTCAACCACAGAAGAAACCCAACAGAATCCTGGGTAAAGTAGTGCACAAGACTGGCACATCACTCACTATCTTAGTGATGGCGTGATTGGAGTGTGCCCCATCTACAAGATATACTGCACCAACATGCCAGGGTTTCTTTCACAGCACCTAAGCCTGTAAATCTACCACCGAGAAGAACAAGGGCAGGAGTACATGGTAATACTGCTCCAAGTGACAAACTATCTTGACTTGAAAGTTTTTACAGTTGCTTCACCGAAAATCATAGAACATAGAACTGCGCAGGACGGGAACAGGCCATTCGGTGCATGATATTGTGCCAAACATGATGCCAAATTTAACTGACCCCTTCGGCCTGCCCTTGGCCCATATCCCTCCGTTCCTTGCTTTTTCATGTGCTTGCCTAAGTCTGTTAAATGCTCCTATCATATCTGCCTCTACCACCACAGCTAGGAGTATGTTCCACATTCCTACCACACACTGTATGAAAAACTTGCCCCTCAAATCATCTTTGAATTTTCCCCCTCTCACCTTAAATGCATGCTCCCTAGTTTTAGGCATTGCAACTCTGGGGGAAAAAAATATTCTGTCAACTTTACTTACGCATTTCATAACTTTATAGACTTCTATCAAGTCTGCCCTCAGCCTCTGCCATTCCAGAGAAAACAACCAGAGCTCTTCTAGCCTCTCTTTATAGTTCATTGCCTCTAATCCAGCATTCTGATTAAATTTTTCCGCAACTTTTCCAAAGCTTCCACATCTTTCATATAATGTGGCAACCAGAATTGAACGCAATACTCTAAGTGTGGCCATCCAAAGTCTTATAAAGTTGCAACATGACATCTTGACTCTTGTACTCAATTCCCTGACCAATAAAGGCAAGCATGGTCTTCTTCACCATCCTATCTACTTGCGTGGCCACTTTCAGGGAGCTGTGGACATGAATCCCAAGATCCCTCTGTAAATCAATGCTGTTCAGGGTCCTGCCATTAACTGTGTAGTCCTAGAATTATCTAATAGCATTGTGCATATATTGACATACGGACTGCAACAATTTAAGTTGACAGTTCACCACCATCTTATCAAGGCTAATTACAGATGAATAATAAATGCTGGCCTTAAAAACAATGCTCACAGAGAAGAGGAGCTGTGATTTTAATATTGTGGCATAACGAAAAGCCTGACTGTAGACATTTCAGTCCAGATATGTTGCAACCAACTTGCTGCATTATTATTTACCCTGTTCACCAACCACTGAAATTGTAATAAGTTTTTCATCAATAACTAAGTCATTCTTACCAATAACTCAAAATAGGTCAATTGTTTACTTGTTATTTTTGATATGTATCTTGCCAGCAATTTATTTATCTCATATTTCCACATAATGACATCAACAATAGTTAAACTAAACTCCATGTAAGGCAATTCATAGGTTGTGAAAATATTAGGGAAAAACCTGCAATATATAACAAACAGTATAAACACATGCTCTCTTCTCTTCCTCTGTTGAACAGATACTCTGACTACGCTGTGTAACAAGTTGCAAATTGCCAACTGCAAAGTCAATGGCACCCGAATTGACAGCATCAGCAACTATGACCATCATTGTACTGCTGAAATGTGACAGAATTGTGTGTTTTTCTGGAATTCAATACAAGTAGCAAAAGCAGATAACTTGTAAAGTGTACTTTGTAGAGATACATACATTGAATATTCTTAGTTGTGAACATATTTCTAGTCAAATGTACATTCCGATGAAACAGGTGTTCAACATAGCTCTCAACTTGAAATTTTCATGAAAAGAAACAGATTCTAAATATTAGAGTCTGTCGCTCCTTGTGAAAATCTCAAATACAGTTGCCTGATAACATATGTTAGTAGTAGCTCAAAAGACAAAAAGTTTGCAAGAACTTAAACCTACCTTTCTGGGACCTAATAATGAACGACTGCATGATCCCATTCACTAAGCGACAATAACCATCTATCAAGTCTGCCATGTTTTCTGCGATGTTCAGTGATGGAGTTGTTATTGTCAAGGGCTGAAAATAAAAACATAACATTATTGCCATAACTTCTCCCAGCCTCCTTTCTCATCAGGGCATTCGGTCTCATTCTAACAAGATATCTAGGGTCAAAACCAGAATACATCATCGCAAACATCAATCAAGGATGAGACTTGACAACTGCAATGTGTACTTTTTGTGTACAAGTCATTAACAACTCAGGGTCAATGGTGTGACAAATAGCAAATATAACATGCAAACCAAATTTCAGGCTTATTTTATGATGCAAATAAATTCCAAAAAGAAATTCAATACAAAAAGAAATCTCAAAGATCACTTTTGCTTATGCAAAAATATAGCTGCTTGTATTGAAGCAACACCAACTATGAATAGAGTCAATCATGTTGTCCTTGAATAAATTGTCCTGCAGATTACTGGGCCCACCAGCTGTGAAAATCTGACAGGTTATGCATGCTGACACATAGAATATGTATTTCATTTACAGATGCTGAGTGAAATATCAATTGGTCAACCACTGAGATGGTTTGATCTACTGTTCTGAAATTATACCCGAATGAACAAAAAATAAAAATCACAAAAAGTTCAAGACAGTTGTCATTCTCAAAATTGATGTTGGAACTTACCTCTGCTGCTCCAGATACTTTTAACTGCAAAGTTCCTTTTCTGTCTTTATCATCACTGTTTGAATACTGAATGGTCTGTACCTGGTTAAAATTAGCCAGGTGAGTTGGCTGTAAAAGAAGAATTTTTATTTAAAAATCAGAACAATAATGAAAGGCTTAGCTGTAGTGTGTCTTTTCATCTGAACAAATAAAATGCCAAAACTTTCAAATTGTACTTTTTGGGATAAGTTTACTATACATCAAAACTAACTCTTATAAATGTATTTTGAAAAGCCTGGAATATCAAATGTAGGCAGCTTTCAAATACAAAGAGAAGACCAGCTTTGGGGTGTTTGTTGGTGAGTTACTTGCTGCAATATTCCTCTATCCTGCTTCTGTAGCCACTGCAGAAGAACTTGAAGTGGGGTGGGAAAGATCCAGTCATTGTGGTCCACATAAGTACCAACGAGTTCGGCAGAAAAAGGAACAAGGTTTTGCTGAGGGAATATGAGCAGCTCGGGGCTAAATTAAAATACAGAACCAAAAAGGTAATAATCTCCAGATTACTACCCAAGCCACAAGCTAACTGGCACGTGGGGTCAATAAGGTTAAAGAGATAAACACTTGGCTCAAATTGAATTCATTGGGCATTGAATTCATGGGACATTGGCACCAATACTGGGGAAGGAGGGAGTGTTTCCAATGGGACAGGCTCCATCTGAATCGTGCTGGGACCAAAGTCCTGGTAAATTACATCCAACCTTTTGGAAGCAGGTTTGTTCGCTAAGCTGGGAGGTTCATTTCCAGACTTTTCATCACCCTACTAGGTAACATCTTCAGTGGGCCTCCAGGTGAAGCACTGTTGATAATTCCTGCTTTCTATTTATATGTTTGGATTTCTTTGGGTTGGTGACGTCATTTCCTGTGGTGATGTCATTTCCTGTCCTTTTTCTCAGGGGGGTGATAGGTTGGGTCTAATTCGATGTGTTTGTTGATGAAGATGGTTAAATCACCTGGAATCCAAAGTTCTGAAGGAGTTAACTGAGGAGATTGTAGATGCTTTCAGGAATCACTGGAGTCAGGACTGGAAAATGGCTGATGTAACACCCCTGTTTGAGAAGGGAGGGAGGTAGAAGACAGGGAACTATGAACTGGTTAGCCCAACCTCAGTAGTTGGTAAGATTTGAGAGTCCATTAAAGATAAGATTCAGAGTACTTGGAAGTGCATGATAAAGTGCAGGGTTAAGTCAGCACAGCTTCAAAGGAGATCATACCTGACAATCTGTTACAATTCTTCGAGAACGTAACAAAGAGGTTAGACAAAGGAGAGCCAGTGGACATGATCTATTTGAACCTCCAGAAAGCTTTTGACAAGGTGCTGCACAGGAGGCTGCTAAATAAGGTAAGAGCTCATGGAGTTAGGGGTAAAGTATTGACACAGATAGAGGATTGGCTGACTGGCAGAACACAGAGTGGGGATAAAGAGATCCTTTTCAGGACATCAGCCAGTGACAGCTGAATTCCCGTAGGGATCTGTGTTGGGGCCACAATCTAAACAAAGGAGCTGAGGGCATTGTTGCTAAGTTTGCTGATAACACAAAGATAGGTGGAGGCACAAGTAGATAAGGAAATGGGGAGGCTGCAGAAGGACTTGGACAGGTTAGGAGAGTGAGCAAAGTGGTGGAAGATGGAATACAATATTGGAAAGCGAGAGGTTGCGTACTTTGGCAGGAAGAATAGTGAAGCAGACTATTTTCTAAATGGAGAAAGGCTTTTCAAATCTGAAGTACAAAGTGGCACAAGAGTGCCAGTTCAGGGTTCTTTTAGGGTTAAGATGCAGGCTAAATTGGCAGTTAGAAAGGCCAATGCATTTCAATAGTGCTAAAATACAAGAGCAAGGATAGGCCAAATGCTGGTAAATGGGACTAGGTCAGATTGGGATGTCTGGATGGTGCAGACAAGTTGGACCAAAGGTCTGTTTCCATGCTGTATGTCTCTATGACCTTATGACTCTGTACTACTGAGTCTATATAAGGCTCTGGTCAGACCACCTTTAGAATATTGGGAGCGATTTTGAGCCCATATCTAAGGGTAGATGTGTTGACAGACTTTTAACACAAATTAGGTGAAAATAGACTGGAGGAATGACTTCCCTCTTCTGGATAAAAAAATCCTGCCTGAGATAAGCTCCAGCCACTTAGAGGTTAGCAGCTCTCGACATGAACATGCACCATTAGACAGAATAAGAGCAAGTTACTGCAGATGCTGGAATCTGTACTGAAAACAAAAATGCTGGACATCACAGCGGATCAGGTAGCATTCATGGAGAGAAAGCAAACTAACATTTCAAGTATAGATGACTCTTGATTAGAGCTAAAGTAAAGTGTGGAGGGGGCAACATTTAGTTTGGAGAGAGTGGGGGAGGGTGGATTGGAGTGCTAGGGAAGAAAGGATGTTGATAGTTCAGATTAAGTGATAGGAATATGAGAATGGCACAACAATGGTGTGTCTAACTGCGAGGTTGAAAAAAAGACTGTCCCAATGGAGCTAGGGAGGGGAGAGACGACATGGTGACAGAGAATGTAACAAGCAAAGTTAAAAGAAAGGGAAGGAGTTGGTTCACAATTTGAAGGTACGAAACTCATGATTAAGTCCGGAAGGATGTAAATTGCCTAGTTTGAATATGAAATGCTGCTCCTCCAGTTTTTACTGCAATTCGCTGAAGCTTTGTAGCATGCCAAGGACAGACAAGTGGGGCATTACTGTCCACGGGAAGGTCAGCATCATGATATGATTTGAATATGTGCTGCGCCAGCAGCTTGACAGATAGCATAAGCCTCTTCTGTGGCCAGTTAATTCCAAGTGATGGTGTGATGAGATTGTCAACTGGGTATTAATTAAACAATTAAAGGGTCTCAATGGGGTCCCAAGTAATTTTGGCACTCAATACGATCCCTGCCCTGCATAACTTTGACATGGGCAAGAAAACCACTGGATTTAAGAAGCATTACCAACTTCAAATTCAACAGTAAGGGAGAGTTAAATCAAGCCTTCTATTTAAAACTGTGCAACCATAGCTGATGACAGTTAAGTGATTGTTAAGGTTTTGGTTAAGAAAAAGAGGGAAGCATATGTCAGGCATAGACAGGAGAGATCGAGTGAATCCGTAGAAGAGTATAAAGGCAGTAGGAGTATATTTGAGAAGGAAATCAGGAGGGCAAAAACAGGACATGAGATAGCTTTGGCAAATAGGTTAAGGAGAATTCAAAGGGTTTTATAAATACATTAAGGACAAAAGGGTAACTCAGGAGAGAATTGGGCCCCTCAAAGATCAGCAAGGCAGCCTATGTGTGGAGCCGCAGGAGATGGGGGAGATACTAAACGAGTATTTTGTATCAGTGTTTATTGTGGAGAAGAACATGGAAGATATACAATGTAGACAAATTGATGATGATATCTTGAAAAATGTCCACATTACATAGGTGGAAGTGCTGGATGTCTTGAAACGCATAAAAATGGATAAATCCCCAGGACCTGATCAGGTGTACCATAGAACTGTGTGGGAGGCTAGGGAAGTGATTGCTGGGTCCCTTGCTGAGATATTTGTATCTCAGAGAGAGGTGAGAGGTGCTGGAAGACTGGAGCTTGGCTAACATGGTACCACTATTTAAGAAAGATGGTAAGGAAAAGCCAGGGAACTATAGACCAGTGAGCTTGATGTCGGTGGCGGGAATGTTGTTGGAGGGAACCCTGACAGACAGGATTTACATGTATTTGGAAAGGCAAGAACTAATTAAGGATAGACAGCATGGCTTTGTGCATAGGAAATCGTATCTTATCAGCTTGAGGTTTTTTGAAGTAACAAAGGAAGATTGAAGAGGGCAGAGTGGTAGACATGATCTATATGGACTTCAGTAAGGCATTTGACAAGATTCTCCATGAGAGACTGGTTAGCAAGGTTAGATCTCATGGAATACAGGGAGAACTAGGCATTTTGATACAGAACTGGTTCAAAGGTAGAAGACAGAGGGTGGTGATGGAGAGTTGCTTTTCACATTGGATGCTTGTGACCAGTGGAGTGCCACAAGAATTGGTGCTGGGTCCACTACTTTTCATCATTTATATAAATGATTTAGATATGAACATAAGAGGTATAGTTAGTAAGTTTGTAGATGACACCAAAATTGGAGGTGTAGTGGACAGCGAAGAATGTTACCTCAGAGTACAATAAGTTCTTGATCAGATGGACCAACGGGCTGAGGAGTGGCAGTTGGAGTTTAATTTTGATAAATTAAATGTGCTGCATTTTCGAAAACCAAATCAGAGCAGGACTTAGAAACTTAACAAAGAGACCTTGGAGTGCAGGTTCATAGTTTCTTGAAAGTAGAGTCGCAGGTTGATAGGGTAGTGAAGGAGGCATTTGGTATGCTTTCCTTTATTGGTCAGAGTTTGAGTATAGGAGTTGGGAGGTCATGTTGCAGCTGTACAGGACATTGGTTAGGCCACTTTTGGAATATTGCATGCAATTCTGGTCTCCTTCCTATTGGAAGGATGTTGTGAAACTTGAAAGGGTTCAGAAACAATTTACAAGGATGTTGTCAGGGTTGGAGGATGTGAGCTGTAGGGAGATGCTGAATAGGTTGGGGCTGTTTTCCTGGAGCATCGGAGGCTGAGGGGTGACCTTATAGAGGTTTATAAAATCCTGAGGGGCGTGGAGAGGATAAGTAGTCAAAGTCTTTTCCCTGGGGTGGGGGAGTCCAGAACTAGAGGGCATAGGTTTAGGGGGAGAGGGGACAGATATAAAAGAGACCCAAGGGGCAACTTTTTCGCGCAGAGGGTGGTGCGTGTATGGAATGAGCTGCCAGAGGAAGGCTGGTACAATTGCAGCATTTAAAAAGTATCTGGATGGGTATATGAATCGGAAGGGTTTAGAGGGATATGGGCCAAGTGTTAGCAAATGGAACTAGATTGGGTTAGGATGGACAAGATGGACCTAATAGTCTGTTTCCACGCTGTACATCTCTATGTCTCTATGACACATTTGGCAAACTAAAATTCAATTATCTTACAACAGATGACAGTTTTAATCAATAAACAGTTGAAAAGGCAATCTTAAAATATGGTAGACAACACTCTGCTGTAAAAATTTATCTAAGGAAATCATGGTCACAGTGTTATAGGAAGAACAAATTCATTTCCATAAATTACAGTGGTACTTTTCTCCATTTAGGGAACTGCCAAAATAAAAAGAAAATACTGATTAATATGTACTGGAGTGCATCTGACCACAAATTACTAGCTTTAAAAAGCTGAGGCATTCTCCTTGCAGTGAGTCCAATGTCACTATATTTATTGCACAAAGAGCCAATCATATTATTAACAGTTTGGGGTCAAGGACAAGGATCTCTCGAAATAAAGAGTTAAAAATTTAAGTGCATTTTCACAAGAAGCTAAGTAATTAAATTCATTTCCTAAAACCGTATAACATGACACTGCTGCAACTAGCACTGTAATTAAAATTGGCCAGTTTTTATCTAAAGCAGCGGAGGCAGGGGAAATCAATGCATGTCATTCTAAAAAAAACTAAACCTCCCTTCTCAAAGCAATTCTTTCAAGTTGGATAAGAGAAACAGCTTAGGAGAAAGTGAGGACTGCAGATGCTGGAGATCAGAGCTTAAAAATGTGTTGCTGGAAAAGCGCAGCAGGTCAGGCAGCATCAAAGTAACAGGAGAATCGACATTTCGGACATAAGCCCTTCTTCATAGATCTTTGTACACAGATCTTTGAAAGTTGCCACCCAGGTAAATAGTTCGGTGAAGAAGGCATATGGCGTACTGGCTTTTAACGGTAGAGGAATTGAGTTCCGGAGTCCTGAGATCATGTTGCAGTTGTATAAGACTCTGTGCGGCCGCATCTGGAGTATTGTGTGCAGTTTTGGTCACCATACTATAGGAAGGATGTGGAGGCACTGGAACGGGTGCAGAGGAGGTTTACCAGGATGTTGCCTGGTATGGTAGAAAGATCATATGAGGAAAGGCTGAGGCACTTGGGGCTGTTTACATTGGAGAAAAGAAGGTTTAGGGGTGACTTGATAGAGGTGTACAAGATGATTAGGGGTTTAGATAGGGTTGACCGTGAGAACCTTTTTCCACGTATGGAGTCAGCTATTACGAGGGGGCATAGCTTTAAATTAAGGGGTGGTAGGTATAGGACAGGTGTTAGGGGTAGGTTCTTTACTCAGCGAGTCGTGAGTTCATGGAATGCCCTGCCAGTAGCAGTGGTGGACTCTCCCTCTTTATGGGCATTTAATCGGGCATTGGATAGGCATATGAAGGATAGTGGGCTAGTGTAGGTTAGGTGGGCTTGGATCGGCGCAACATTGAGGGCCAGAGGGCCTATACTGCGCTGTATTTTTCTATGTTCTATGTTCAGGAATGAGGAGGGTGTGCCAAGCAGGCTAAGATAAAAGGTAGGGAGGAGGGGCGTTGGGAATATGATAGGTGGGAGGAGGTTAAGGTGAGGGTGATAGGCCAGAGGGGGTGGAGGCGGAGAGGTTGGGAACAAGATTGCAGGTCAAGAAGGCGGTGCTGAGTCTGAGGGTTGGGACTGAGAAAAGGTGGGGGGAGGGGAAATGAGAAAGCTGGAGAAATCTGCATTCATCCCTTGTGGTTAGAGGGCTCCTAGGCGGAAGATGAGGCATTCTTCCTCCAGGCGCCGTGTTGCCATGGTCTGGCGATGGAGGAGGCCAAGGACCTGCATGTCCTTGGCGGAGTGGGAGGGTGAGTTAAAGTATTCAGCCATGGAGCAGTTGGGTTGGTTGGTGCAGGTGTCCCAGAGGTGTTCTCTGAAACGTTCCGCAAGTAGGTGGCCTGTCTCCCCAATGTAGAGGAGGCCACATCGGGTGCAGCAGATGCAGTAAATGATGTGTGTGGAGATGCAGGTGAATTTCTGGTGCAGAGGATGCAATAGATGATGTGTATGGAGGTGCAGGTGAATCTGTGGCGGATATGGAAGGATCCCTTGGGGCCTTGGGAGGGAAGTGAGGGGGGAGGTGTGGGCGCAAGTCTTGCACCTCCTGCGGTTGCAGGGGAAGGTGGGGAGGAGCGGGAAGTGGAGGAGATGCGGTGGAGAGCATCGTCAACCACGTCTGAGGGGAAACTGCGGTCTTTGAAGAAGGAGGCCATCTGCGTTGGCTTAGCTTAGTTTGGGAAACTTGGTTGGCATGGATGAGTCAGACCAAAAGAATGTTTCGTGCTGTATGATTCTACGAAAGGTCATTCACCTGAAACATTAACTTTGTTTCTCTGGCTACAGATATTGCTTGGCCTGTTGCGTTATTCCAGCTTTTATCTTCTCAATTCAGATTTCCAGCATCTGCAGAATTCTGCTTTTGTATTTGAGTTGCTTTAATTTGGGCAGTTGACTGTATTACAGCAATTCATTCCTGATGAAGGGCTTTTGCCCGAAAAGTTGATTTTCCTGCTCCTCGGATGCTGCCTGACCTGCTGTGCTTTTCCAGCACCACGGCAATATTTTGTATCACAGCAATATTTTAGTAACTAAATAATATGGTCCACAAGGTGGCGCTCTAAACAAGTATTACAGTTATGTGGTTGTTGGAATTGCAATTGTTCTGAAACAAAAGCTATTGACATGCTCAGTACGGTGATCTTTGAATAACCCTATTAGCGCAATAAATTTACAGGCTCAAAGAAAAAAAAAAAAATCGGTACATGAGAAATCCTTGACTTTAACCTAAGCATTTATCAGCGCTTGGTCCATAGCTTTAATGTTATGACATACCAAGTGCTCATCCAGGTACTACTTAAGTGATGTGAGGCAATTTACCTGCATTACCTTTCCAGACATTGCATTCCATGCTGTCACCAACCTCTGGGTAGAAAGGTTTTTCCTCATATACACCCTAAACTTTTGCCCCTCATCTTGAACGTGTCCCCCCTTGTGACTGGCCCTTCAACTAGATGGAACAGCTGCTCCTTATCTACTCTGTCCATGCCCCTCATAATCTTGCACTCTTTAATCAGATCATCCCTCAGTCTTCTCTGCTCCAAAAAAAATCCAAGCCATCCAACCATTCCTCACAACTTTTATTTTTCATCTTGGTGAATTTCCTCTACATCCTCCTCACACCCTTTCTGTCAGGGCAGCACAGTGGCTCAGTGGCTAGCACTGCTGCCTCACAGCGCCAGGGACCCAGGTTTGATTCCAGCCTCAGATTCCAGCCTCAGGCAACTGTCTGTGGAATTTGTAAATTCTCCCTCTGTCTGTGTGGATTTCCTCTGTGTGCTCTGGTCTCCTCCCACAATCCAAAGACGTGCTTGTGAGATGAATTGGCTGACAATGCTAAACTGTCCACAGTGTTCAGGGATGTGTAGGATGGGTGCATTAGCCTGGAGTTAAATGTAGGGGAATAGATCTGAGTGGGTTACTCTTTGGTGGTCGGTGTGGACTTGTTGGGCCGAAGGGCCTGCTTCCACACTGAAGGGATTCTATCATGTTGATCTGTGTAATGTGGTGACCAGAACTGTACACAGTACTCCAGCTGTGGTCTCACTAACGTTTAAATTCCAACCTGACTTCCCTGCTTTTGTAACCTATGTTTCAACTGAAAATTGCAAGTGTCCCATATGCCTTTTTCACCACCCTACTAACAAGCACTTCTGACTTCAGAGAATTATGAACAAACCCTTTTGAATGATAAAGATTCTCAACTCTCCACTTGGTCCTCTACCTCTTGCCTTAAACCTATCACCTGATTATTGACACTCACTACAATTCGGGGTTCAGTTAGCTCAGTTGGCTGGATGGTTGGTTTGCAAAGCAGAATGGGTTCCATTCCCACACTGGCTGAAGCTACCATGAAGAACTCTCCTTCTCAACCTCTTCGCTCACCTGATGGGTGGTGAAGATACCATGAAGAACTCTCCTGATGCGCAATGACCCACTGCTTAAACCACTACCAGTCATTTCTTCCTAATGAGAGACTAGAGCTTGGTCCAGTAGGGTTACAGCAACTTTACCTTTATCTATTGGAAAAAGTGCCTTCTTAACTGCCCACCTCTTCCAAACTTCACTCCAAGGGAAATACAGCTTAAACCCTCCAGCTCAGGCAAGTTTACAGGAAATACTTAGGTCTTTCACATAAACTGACTGCAATAAACACCTGCACAGGGAAGTACTGGAATCTAAATGGGAGCATAACCTTTTTTAAAAAATGTCTTAAATGTTTATATATATTGAATTAAGTTATGACAACATAAGAGAGAGAACCACAGTACTGACTTGCATGAAAGTGATATTTCTCAGTATTGAACTGGCTAATGTGATAGAAATATTAACTAGGCCTGAAGGTTGTGTGTATTTTTGCCCTTTTTTGCCCCCTGGGGAGAAATAAAAAAATGAAGAATTTAAAGCTTAAATGAATGAAATCCATAAGTTTGAATGGAAACCTGGGTGACATCTCACTTTGGTAAAGCCAAATGCATTAAAGAGACATTTTGCTGATAACATACCAGATGGAAATCACCAAGCCTTAAGTTTGTTCGAAAATGTCAAGAATAGCCATCAGAAACAACAGGAAAAGCATTTCTTTCAGTTGAAGCAAAAAATGTGTGGATGCATACAGCAAGTTATTTCTTTTCAAGTAAAGTTTCTCTTAACTAACTAAAGGATTGCACTATTTGCTGCAATCTTCACAAGTTCAGAAGGACGTGGATTGTACAGCTGTGCTAAGAGTGAGTGAGGCAGGTCCAAAAAGCAATAATGATAGGTGATCGAATAGTTAGTGAGGTAGGCAGATGTTGCTGCAGCTGCAGATGTGACTCCCTGGGAGCAAGGATGCCACCGAGTGGCTTCAGAATATCCAGGTTGTGACAAAGGTGGAACCTGTCCAGGCTGAACATTTTGAACTTGAACAGGGACAGGATTAATACTTGATGGAGAGGTTTGCTACTGGGAGAGTGTAAAGTAGTTTGGCAGGATTTTGGAGTCCTGAGCACATCACCAGATGAAAGAGAAGCAAAAACAATGTCTGTTACTTGCAAACTTTGGAATTAAGTACCGTATATATTAATTACATCTTAGAAGTGTTTAATTAAAGATGATTAGATTAGGTTTCCTACAGTACACAAACAGGCCCTTCGGCCAAACAAGTCCACACAGACCCTCTGAAGAGTAAGGCACCCAGACCCAATCCCCTATCCTATATTTACCCTTACTAATGCACCTAACACTATATTTAGCATGGCCAATTCACCTGACCTGTACATCTTGGATTGTGGGAGGAAACCGGAGCACCTGGAGGAAACCCATACAGACACTGGGAGAATGTGCAAACTCCACACAACCAGTCGCTCGAGGCAGGAATCAAACCCTGGTCCCTGGTGCTGTGAGGCAGCAGTGCTAACCATTGAGCCACTGTGCCACCCTGAGAGTTTTAACTGGGTCTCTAGCTCTTACGAACATACTAGAAATGTGGTTAGTAGGTTAGAAGATATATGCTTGCTATATGCAATTGCTATTAAGTGTAGAAGTATTTGAAGACCTGCTGTAGTTCTATCTTTCAACAACTAGCCTTTTGGAAAACAACTTTTATATTTAGATCCAGGTTGTTCATAAATATCAGTAAAAGCCTTAATACCAATCCTCAGACCTGGTGACACCATTGTATACTACCTTCTCAACCACTCACACCAATCTAAAAATAACTGTGCACCACTTTATTCTGCTTTCCATCTATTACCAATCTCATTTCATTTTAAGCCCTTTACTTTTTTGAACAAGTCTATCATGTAGCACTTTATCAAACACCTTCTGAAAGTGCAAACACATATCAACTGCATTTCTTTTTTAATGAAGAGAGGCGTCATAGTAATGCCAACAGACTAGCAACGGAAACACTCACACTAATGCTCTTGGGACACAGGTTAAATTCTCTCAGCAACAGCTGACAGACCTTAAATTAATTTAATATATTTGAAACAAACATCTGTAATGGTGACCATGAAGCCATTGTCAATCATCATAAAACACCAACTGGTTCACAAACATTCTGTACCATTTGTGGCATGGTGGCTCAGTGGTTAGCACTACTGCCTCACAGCGCCAGGGCTCCAAGTTCAATTCCAGCCTTAGGCAACTGTCTATGTGGATTTTGCATTCTCCCCGTGTCTGCGTGGGTTTGCTCTGGTTTCCTGCCACAGTCCAAAGATGTGCAGGTCAGGTGAATTGGCCATGCTAAATTGCCCATAGTGTTAGGTGCATCAGTAAGAGGGAAATGGGTCTGGGTGGGTTACTCTTTGGAGGGTCAGTGTGGACTGGTTGAGCCAAAGGGCCTGTTTCCACACTGTAGGGAATCTAATGTGGGCGGCACGGTGGCACAGTGGTTAGCACTACTGCCTCACAGCGCCAGGGCTCCAAGTTCAATTCCAGCCTTAGGCAACTGTCT
>NC_057713.1:18534868-18576545 GCF_004010195.1 Chiloscyllium plagiosum
ATTTCTTCCATATCCTTTTCCACAGTAAATACTGATGCAACATATTCATTTAGTATCTCCCCCATTTTCTGTGGCTCCACACAAAGGCCGCCTTGCTGATCTTTGAGAGGCCCTATTCTCTCCCTAGTTACCCTTTTGTCCTTAATATATTTGTAAAATCCCTTTTGATTCTCCTTAATTCTATTTGCCAAAGCTATCTCATGTCCCCGTTTTGCCCTCCTGATTTCCCTCTTAAGTATACTCCTACTTTCTTTATACTCTTCTAAGGATTCACTCGATCTATCCTGTCTGTACCTGACATATACTTCCTTCTTTTTCTTAACCAAACCCTCAATTTATACTATTTCATGTTTTTCAAAGTAAAGGTTCAAAGTAGCATGAACTTTTAATATTGCAATTTCACTTTGCTAAGAAAATATTTTGATGAAATAAATGCTCCAAAATTACATACCATAGAGCCTTTGTCTGTAAGATAACTGATGCCTTCTTCAGGTCCAATTGCTAATTCAACTGAAATTATCCAGCTTGACTGTTTAGGTTGAAAATAAAACACAAAATTAACTAATAAGAATTGAAGTAAGAAGTCAATTTTACTTTAAACTATACATATGACTGAATTAGACACTTGATACACAAAGTAAACTACACATGCTCAAAAATGTTACATAATTATGAAAACAACCATTATTTTGGAATTTCCTGTCAAATTAGAACTGTAGGATCAATTTTCAAAATACAATTTATCAACAAAGTTGCCAATCCTTCTTTATACATATCTACATTGGTCTAAGACTTTAAAACAAATTGCCCAGTTACATTAAAATTTGGAGACTACTGCTATAAAATGTAGTGAAGAACATGTACAACATGCTCACTGTAATTGATCTCACTCATCTATTTGCATCACTCAAACTCATTGCTTATTATTATTATAAACATTTCTTGCAATAATCTCATTCTAAATGGTCTAGGGTCCTGTGCTACAACTTGATACAAGGAAGTTGTTAGTGGAATTCTAAGAGCAACGCCACCACTCCTTTTTTTACCACCCTCCCTAATCTTACTGAAACATCTGTAACCAGGAACCTCCAATAACCATTCCTGTCCCTCTTCTATCCACGTTTCCGTGATGGCCACAACATCGTAGTCCCAGGTACCGATCCACACCTTAAGTTCACCCACCTTATTTCTGATACTCCTTGCGTTGAAGTATACACACTTGAACCCATCTCTGTGTCCGCAAGTATTCCCTGTCAGTGCTACCTTCTCCACAGCCTCCCTACATTCTTGGACATCCTGACAAACAGCTAGCCTACTTGCTGGACTACAAGTCCGGATCCCATTCCCCCTGCCAAATTAGTTTAAACCCCCCCAAAGAGTACTAGCAAACCTACCTCCCAGGACATTGGTGCCCTTCTGGTTCAGGTGCAACCCGTCCTGCTTGTACAGGTCCCACCTTCCCCAGAATGCAGTCCAATTGTCCAAATACCTGAAGTCCTCCCTCCTACACCTTGCAGCCATGTGTTCAACTGCACTCTCTCCCTATTCCTTGCCTCACTGTCATGTGGCACCAGCAACAACCCAGAGATGATGACTCTGTCTGTCCTAGCTTTTAGCTTCCAGCCTAACTCCCTGAGCTCCTGAATGACCTCCCCACCCCTCTTCCTACCTATGTCGTTGGTGCCAATGTGCACCACGACTTCTGGCTGCACACCCTCCCCCTTAAGGATTCTGAAGACACGGTCCAAGACGACTCGGACCCTGGCACCCGGGAGGCAACAAACCATCCGAGAGTCTCGCCCATGTCCACAGAACCACCTGTCCGTCCCTCTAACTATAGAGTCTCCTATAACTAGCGCTCTCCTCCTCTCCCCCTAAATCTTCCAGAATTTGTTAGATTTTGGAATTGTCCCAGTAATGAGAAACTTCAGTTATGAGGATAGAGTAAAGAATTTAGGACTGTTCTATTTGGAGAGAACAAAGCTAAGAGGAGATCTGACAGAGGTTTTCAAAATCATGAGCAGATTGGATATTGCAAACAGGGAGAAACTATTCCTGCTTGTAAGAGGAATAAAAACAAGAGGACATAGATTTAAAGTGATTTGCGAAAGAAACAAGGGTGAAGTGAAGAAAAACCTTTTCACTCAATGAGTAGTTAGAATATGAAATGCACTGCTTGGATGTGTGGTCGAGGCAGTTTTGAGCTATTCAAGACAGCACTGGAAGAGTATTTGGATAAAATGATCCATACAGTTATGGGGAGTTAATGAGCTCGTGCAATGCTGAATAGCCTCCTCTACTCCGTAATATTTCCGTGATAAGGAGATCTTTTGAATTCTGAAGGAATTAAAGGACATGGAATTAGATAATAAAGTTGAGGTGAGCCAGAGAATTAACCATTATGTTATTGAGTGGCGGAGTAGGCTTAAGGAATTGTTTGGCTTGCTCCTACTCTTTTTAATGCGTAAATTCACACACTTAGAGCTTTGTTACAGTCCTCAGGATAGTGAATGTATTAGATAAATATCAGAAATTACTGTTTTGTCAGAAAAGTCGTGAAGAAGAAAGAAAAATTGTTAGTTAACTTGTAGGTGAGAAAGATAAATAACTGAAGAACTGTTGAGTTAAACTCTCAAATTTAATGAATCACAGAATCATAGAATCGCTACAGTGTGGAAGCAGGCCATGCAGCCCATCAAGTCCACACCAATCATCGAAGAGCATCCCATACTGGCCCACCGCTATACCCTATCCCTATCTCTCTGCATTTCTCATGTCTAATTCACCTAACCTACACATCTTTGGACTGTGCTGGGAAACCAAAGTGGAGAGAATGTTCAGACTCCACACAGACAGTTGCTGGAGGCTGGAATCAAACCTGGGTCTCTGGTTCTGTGAGGCAGCAGTGCTAACCACTGAGTCACCGTATGAAGAGAAACTGGATCGGTTAGGGGAGTACTCATAGAAACCTATAAAATTTGGCAAGTACAAGATAGGGTAAATCCAGGCAGGATGCTCCCGATGACCAGGCAATACAAAACTATAGGTCACCGTCTTTGGATACAAGGTAGGCCATTTAGAACTGAGATGAGAAATTTTTTCACCTGGAGAGTTGATTGCCTGTGGAATTCTCTGCCATTGAATGCAGCAGAGACCAAAACATTAAATGTTTTCAAGATGGAGGAGGAGATTCCTTCAGGTTGAAGCAACCAAATAGCGTAAGTAGAACGTGGGAACAGGGAACTGAATTGGATGATCAACCACAATCATATTGAATGGTGCAGGAGGATGAATAACCTACTTCTGTTTCTATTTTCTATGTTTGCTTTCAAACACACATTGAAGTGAGGTTCAAAGAACATTTGTGTTTTCTGTGTTTTTAAATTCCAATGTTTAAGTTAGCATACTAATGGATGAAGATTTATTAATTGCATGCAATCAAGAAAACTAAGATAATGGAAAATTTTTTTTTACTAAGCATAACTAATTAATACAAAATAAGGAAGAAATATGCAATTAAAAGTTAGAAACATTTAAACATAAGCAATGTGATGGTAGAAAGGTGATCAATCATTTACTGTTGAACAAGGTTTGACGATGACCATGTGGAATATGGAATCTATATATGTGGAGACACAGGAATTTTACTGGTTGAACTCTAAGAATTATTGCCTCTGTTTCAGCTACGAGATTTTGTTTATGCACTTTGAACTGGATCTCATTAAGAGTATTCCACAATGTATAGAGTGGAGAAAATAAATTTGTATACATGTAGCAATCATTCTTTTCCTCACAACAAATTTGTGGAAGCAAAGAAATTAACCAAAATAGCACGAGCAAAAACAGCATATCATACACACATAAGGAATAAAAAATTTGAAGATGAACACATATTTGACAATATAATGCAGCCGTATCTGTCTTCTGTTACATTGGAAGTCTACATCTATACTTGCACGAGATATTAGGAAACAGGATTAATTTTAACAAGTTAGTCTTTTTTTTTTATAAACTGCCTAAACATCACTGTACAAACTTACCCCAAGGGCACATTTGAAACACTCCTTGTCAAACCTGTAAACTGGAGACAGAATCTCAAAGAATTTCAGAACACTTTGCACTTCATCCAAATTAGCAAACTGTCGAAAAGATTGCTGTATCAATTTCCTCAGTGTTTTGGCCTAAAATAGAAATTGGAAATAGTTAAGATTGATTGCAAAAATCTAGATGTAATTTGTTCAGTTCAAATGTTTAGCTCCTTACATAGTTAGTTTATCCTTAAAAATTTTATTGCCATTATTTAGATTATACTATCATAAATGTAAGGAATTTCGGCTAATGATGAAATCACACCTAATATTATGTCTCGTTACTCCAGTTCATTTAATGGTACTAGCAACTTGATGTGCATCTTCAATCATGTCACTGAAACATAGAAAACAGGAACAGGAGCAAGACGTTCGGCCCTTCCAGCTCGTTTCAAGACTCAATATGATCAGCGCTGATTATTAAACTCAGTTCTCTCTTTCCGCTTTCTCTCCATTTCTTTTGATCCCTTTAGCCCTAAGATATATACCTTTGGCCTCAACCACCTCCTATGGCAAAGAATTCAAGAGGCTCACAACTCGCTATGCAAAGAAATTTCTCCTTATCTCTGTCCTAAATAGCCTACTTTGTATTATTAGACTGACCCTTGGTACTGGACTGCCTAGTCTTTCCTGCATTTATCCTGTCCTGTTCAAATTTTATTGGCTTCATTCTTCTGAACTCCAGCAAATACAATCCTAGCTGACTCAATCGCTCCTCAAATGTCAGTCTTACATCCCAGGAATCAGTTTGGTAAACATTCATTGCATACCCAACATATCCAGAATGTGCTTCCTCAGAACAGGAGACCAAACCTGTACATAATATTCCAGGTTTGAGTTCACCAAGATACTGTGTAATTGCAGAAAGACATCCCTGCACTAATACTCAAATCCTCTTGTAATAAAGATCAACACATCATTTGCTTTCTTCATTGCCTGCTGCACCTTCTCTCCAGCCCCACCCCCTCCTATTTATCTCTCAGCCCCCTTGCACGCCACCCCCCACCCCACCACATTCCAGATGAAGAGGTTATGCTCAAAACGTCAACTCTCCTGCTCCTCGGATGCTGCCTGACTGGCTGTGCTTTTCCAGCACCACATTTTTTGACTCTGCTTATTTTTGCTGTCTGGCACACAAGCTCCCCCAGGTCATGTTATACCTCCCCATTTCCCAATCTATTGTCATTTAGATAATAATCTGCTTGCTTGTTTTTGCTACCCAAGTGGATAATCTCACATTTACCCACATTATATTTTATCTGTCATGCATTTACCATTCACTCAACTTGTTCAAATCACAATGAAGTATTTCTATATCCTCCTCAAAGTTCACGCTCCCAACCAGCTTTGTTCATCTTCAAGCATGGAGATATTTACTTCCCTCATCTAAATTATGGATATATATTGAGAGTAGCTGGGGTCCAAGCACTGCTTCCAGAAGTACCCCACTCATCACAGCCTAACATTCAGAAAAAGGCCTGCTTATTCCCACTTTTTGTTTCCTATCTGCCAACCAGCTTTCAATCCATGTCAGCAAACAACCACCAGTCTCATGTACTTTAATTTCACAGGATAATTTATTATGTGGGACCTTATTGAAAGCATTCTGGAAGTCCAAGTAAACCATATCCACTAGCTCGCCTTTATCAACTCTACTACTGACATCATTGAAAAATTTGAGTAGATTTATCAAGTATGATTTCCTTTCCTCAAATCCACACTCACTCTGATCGCTCTTGTCACTGTTTTCCAAGTGCTGTGCTATTATATCATTTATAATGGACTTTAATATTTATTGATGTCAGGCTAACCGGTCTATGATTTCCTCTTTTCACTCTACTTCATTATTTAAATACTGGTGTTACATTACCTAACCTCTAATCCATAGGAACTGTTCAAAAGGCTAGAGAATCTTGGAAGATCACCACCAATGCATGCATTATTTCTCACCTAATTTCTTGATACAGATTACCAGGCCCTTGGAATTTATCTGTCTTTGATATCATCAATTTCTCCAACACCATTTCCCTATTAACACTGATTTTCTTCAGTTCTTCCCCCTCACTAGACCCTGTGTTGCCCAAAATATTTGGGATATTATTAGTGTCCTCCTTTGTGAAGGTAGAACCAAGGTCAATACTTAATTGTATTTACAAGGTATGTCTGTCGTCTCTTTGTTACCCATTAAAAATTCTCTGATTCTGTTTGTAAGGGACCTAGATTTGTTTTCAAAGATTGTTGTCTCTTCACATACTTATAGAAACTTTGGAATTAGTCTGCATGTTCCCTGCAAGTTTACTTTCAAACTCTCTTTTACTCCCATTGTCCTTCTTTGCTGAATTCTGAGGTTTGCTGCCTTATTGGCCAAATTGCATATCTCTTTCCTGGATCTAATATGATCCCCAATTTCCCTTGTTAGCTTTAGTTGGTCCACCTATCCCTTTTTAGTTTTGCACCAGACAGGAATAAACAATTGCTGCAATTCCTCCTTGCATTCATTAAATATTTCCCATTATCTATCTACCATCATCCTTTTAAATAACATTCCCTTATTTATCATAGCCAGCTCGCTTCCATACCATTGTAGTTTCCTTTATTTTGATTTTATTTAGATATCTATAAACTTACAAAAACAAATTACCAAGAATATGTCAATTCTTTTTTATGATAAAATTATTGGCATTTATTTACAACTGTACATAAACATGGAAAAGACAACCTTAAAGCATGCCAGGCTAACCAAACTGAAAGTAGACAATTCACAAAACAATTAACGATTGAAGCGTCGTGCTAATAACAAAAAGTCTTAAAATCCATTTTTCAGAATCATATTTTGGCATAGTGATAAAATTACAGCTGCTAATTTGGATGAAAATCCTGAAAACTACACGAGAGTGAAAGTGCAAAGTAAATGGAATTAGAAGGCTGATTACAGCGTGTGAAAATGTTAACAAATTGCAAAGAGTGTTAGTGCTTACGACAAAAGAAAGTACCGTCCTTACACTAAAGAGACCTCAATGAAACTATCAACATTCAAAACATAAAAATAGGTAAAATCATTCAGGTGTAGTATGCTTAATAAGAATAAGGAAATAAAGGAAAGTGGATTGCTTAATTAAAGAGCAGAACAAAAACAATAGTGAGAGAAAATAGTTTCACAGCCAGTAAATCTCTTTATCAAAGAACTGAGAAGAACGTAAACTGCTGGAATATCCTAATGCAGCAATGAAACAACAACTTGCATCACTCATTTAAGTAGTAAATCACCATAAGAGATTTCAAGAAGTGTACTTACCAAAAACTGACATTAAGCCAAACAAAATTACACCACAGAGAAACAAAGAGTTTTGGAGAAATTATAGGATGAATAGACTATCTTAAAGAGGTGTACTTGGGTGCGAGTGGGGGTGGGGCTACTCAAGGCAGTCATCAATTGTGGGGTGAAGGTAGGTAGGAACTCATGAGAATTAAAGAATACAGCATTACACTACAGTGCAGTAATCAGTGAAAGAACTAGGATTGGGCAAAGCCAGAAATTTCAACTCAAAATTTTAAGTTTTCAAAATCAAGGTATTGTTGGACTGGCAACCAATGTAGGCCAGCAAACACAAGGCTGATTACTGAATAGGACATGCTGCAAATTAATATATGGACGTAAAAACTTTCGATGAGTTGTGGCAAGTTTGCCAAGAGAGTATCAAAGTAATTCCATTTTGACATAGCAATAAGGATGAGGGTTTTGCTAAGAGACTAACTGATGCAGGATACTAACTAACTGACTATGTTATGGAGATGGAAGCAGTCTGTCTTGATGTTGGAGAGGATATTATATGAGAAGTTTCAGTTGAAGATCAATTTGACATCAAGGTTGCAAACAATCTGCTTGAGCCTGAGCTAGTGATCAGGAAGAGGGATTGCATCTAGAGAATGAAGGTTGCTAGAGAATGGAATTTCTGGCAGAAATGACTTTAGACTTTCCAATGCTTAATTGAATGGAACTTTGGCTCATACAGCACTTGAGGTCAGGCAAGCAGTCTCACAGCACAGATGCAGTGAAGAGAGGGTTGAGAGCAGTGGTGACGAGGTAGTGCTGGATGTTGTTGGTGGAACAGGAATGTGTGGAACAGGGTGATGCATTGCTCATCAGATGGCACCAAAAGGAAGCATAGAAATAAAAAAGGGAATCAAGGAAGAGTACTTGGAGGCCTCCAGAAAGAAGCATGGGAACAGAAAGAAAAGACTTTCAGGCAACAACTAGATATTGCAGGGTAATTTTGCTGGATAACAGAAAAGAGGCATTATAAAAGAATGTGATGTCAACTGTAGCAATGAAGGTAAATAGATCCTAGTAGGAAATGCAGAAATACCATATTTCGTAGTAACTGTTACACAGGGTGATGCAGGATTTTGATCATGGTTGTTTCAGCACTCAGACAAAGAGGAAAAAATCTGCAAAGGTTCAAGGATTGAGCTAGGCAATAGATGGGCACTGATTCAGGAGGCAACATCATGTTCAGCATAAGGGGTAGCAAATTTAAAACAGAGTTGAGGAGAAACTATTTCTCCCAAAAGGGTTGTGAACCTGTGGAATTCGCTACCCCAAAGTGGGGCTAATGCTGGGACAGTGAGTAAATTTAAGGAGGAGGAGTTAGATTTTTAATTGGTAATGGGTTGGAGGGATAAGGAGAGAAGGCAGGAAATTGAAGGCAGGGAGCATATCAGCCATGATCGAATGGCAGAGCAGTTTTGATGGGCCGAATGGCCTAATTATGCTCCAATATCTTATGAAATATGTTTGAGGTCTTTGGAGAGGAAAGGGAGGTTGGAAATGGCATGTTAATTTGCAAGGATAAAGGGGTCATGGACAAGGTAAAAAAGTGTTAGGAGATGATGATTTTAAGGGCCATCATTAGATTGTTGGATTAGAATACTCTGATACTCCTGACAACTGTTCTACTGGAAAGGATTTTATAAAAGGCTTCTATATTTAACATATGGTGGCATTATTGGTAATCTGATGGAATGGATTAAGATTTGACAAAATACCCAAGACTGACTGTGAATAGATTTGATCTGTTGAGATTATCACAGTAATGAAAGATTACAATGTGACTGTCTATTCCTGTTCCACAGTACTGCGGTGCTGATTATTGAAGCTTTCTTCCAAACTAATTCCAAGTAACTTTCACGTGTTACTCATTCTGCCTACAAATGTTCACTACTGAGAATAATCAGTTTTATACAAGTGGAAGAATTGACATTCTGCATTATAATAAAACAATTACAACCAAGCTAATGAAACAAACTTTCCAAGGTATAGCCTATAATTTATAGCACAAATTGAAGAAGCATTCAGGCAATCAAGAGCATTGAATCTTATGTGGGTGAAGGACTTCAATGTCTCTCACTTCAAGTAGCACAGTAATGATGCCATTACTGATTAAGTCCAATTTGTAATAGACCCACCTGTTTATGTCAGTCTTGTGTAAGATCCAGAGTCTGGCTCTGTGAGAACTGAGTTCTGATGAACAGAGGCTGGACTCAAAACACTAACTCTGCTTTCTTCCCAAAGATGTTGCCAGACCTTCGAAGTTTCTCCAGCAATTTCTGTTATTGATGTAGATACTCTAATTAGGGAAGGGGGCACATTAGACCTTGCATTGGAGAATGAATCCTAACCGCTAAGTGAAGTTTCAGAGGGGGAGCATTTTGGAAACAGTGATCATCATTTCATAAACATTAAGATAGTTATAGATATGGATAAGACTGGTCCTTGGTGATGGTGCTAAATTAGGGGAAGGCTAATTACAACAGTATTAGACAGGAACTGGAGAAATTAGATTGGGGGTGCCTGTTTGAAGATAAATCCACATTTGACGCAAGAGTCTTATAAAGAGCAGCTGATCAGAGTTCACCAATATGTTCCTGTGAGGTTGAAAGAAAAGGATGGTAAGATTTGGAAATCTTGGAATGACAAGAACTATTGAAAGGTTAGTCAAAAAGAATAAGGAAGCATATGCGAGGTTTAGGGAACAGAAATCAAACAAGGCCCCTGAGGAGTAAAAAGAAAGCTTAAAAGAAAATATGAGGGCTAAAAGGGGCCAAAAATGTCCTTGGCAAGTAGGATTAAAGAGAATCTCAAGGCATTTTATATTTGGAGTAAGAGGGTAGCTAGGGAAAGGGAAGGTCCACTCAAAGACAAAGGAGTGAACTTATGCATGGAACCAGAGGAAGTATGTGAGGTGCTTAATGAGTACTTTGCATCGATATTCAACAAGAATGGATCATGCTAAGATTAGGGAGGCTTATGTTGATATTCAGGGGCATGTGGATATTAAGGAGGTGGTGGTGTTGGGTGCATTGATATATTGACAGATAAATCCCAGGGCCTGATGGTATCTATTCCAGGACACTAAAGGAGAAAGTGAGGTTGAAGGGCTTATGCCCGAAATGTCGATTCACCTACTCCTCAGATGCTGCCTGACCTACTGTGCTTTTCCAACACCAAACGTTTCGACCCAGGATACTGAAGGAGGCAAGGGAGGAGATTCTTGGGGCCTTGACAGAGATTTTTGCATCCCCTTTAGCCACAGGCGAGATCCCAGAAGACTGGAGAATATCTAATGTTGTTCCTTTGTTTCAGAGGGGCAACAGGGATAATCCAGGAAATTACAGGCCGGTGAGGTTATTAGAGAGGGTTCTTAGGAACAGGATTTACTCACACTTGGAAAAGATTGGACTTGTTAAGAATAGTCAGCATGGCTGGGAATGTCTTGTCTCACAAACTTAATCATTTTTTAAAGAAGTGACAAATAGGGCAGTGGATGCTGTCTATGCGAACTTTACTAAAACATTTGACGACATCCCTCATGGTAGGCTGGCCCAGAAAATTAAATCATGTGGCATCCATGGTGAGTTAGTAGTAAGTTAGAAGAGAATGTGGTTTTGGAGAGGTGTTTTTCTCACTGGAGTTCTGTGACCAATGTGCTCTGCAAGGATCAGTGCTGGGACCTCTGTTGTTAGTAATATTTGTAAACGATTTGGATGAAAATGTACATGGTCTGATTTGTAAGTTTACAAATGACATGAAAATTAGTCGATTTGTATATAGTGAGGAAGGTTATCAAAGGATACAGCAGGATATAGACTGGAAAGTTGGGCAGTAAAATGGGAAATGGACAAGTGAGGTGATGCATATTGGGAGGTCAAAGGCAAGAAGAAAGCCAAGTTAAAAATCACACAACACTAGGTTATAGTCCAACAGGTCTATTTGAAAGCATTAGCTTTCGGGGCGCTGCTCCTTCCTCAGGTACCAACTACCAGATGAAGGAACAGTGCTCAGAAAGCTAGTGCTTCCAAATAGACCTGTTGGACTATAACCTGGTGTTGTGTGATTTTTAACTTTGTCCACCCAAGTCTAACACCGGCTCCTCCACAACAAGAGGAAAGCATGCAGTAAATAGCAGGACTCTTCGAGCACTGAGCACTGGAGGGCAATACACAGCTCCTGAAAGTGGCAAAACAAGTGAATAAGGTGGTAAAGAAGGTGTAAAGTTTACGCTTGCCTTCAGTTGAGGCATTGAGTAAAGAAGTTGGCAAGTCATGTTGCAGCAGTATAAACTTCAGTCAGGCCACATTTGGCAGTTCTGGTCACTATAGACAATAGGTGCAGGAGTAGGCCATTCTGCCCTTCGAGCCTGCACCGCCATTCAACATGATCATGGCTGATCATTCCTAATCAGTATCCTGTTCCTGCCTTATCTCCATAACCCTTGATTCCACTCTCTTTGAGAGCTCTATCCAACGCTTTCTTAAATGAATCCAGAGATTGGGCCTCCACTGCCCTCTGGGGCAGAGCATTCCACACAGCCACCACTCTCTGGGTGAAGAAGTTTCTCCTCATCTCTGTCCTAAATGGTCTACCCCATATTTTTAAGCTGTGCCCTCTGGTGCGGCACTCACCCATCAGCGGAAACATGTCCTTTCATAATCTCACTACCTGCTGTACCTGCATGCTTACCTTCATTGAGTGGTGTACAAGAACCCCCAGATCTCTCTGTACTGCCCCTTTACCTAAATTGATTCCACTTAGGTGGTAATCTGCCTTCCTGTCCTTGCCACCAAAGTGGATAAGGATCCATTTATCCACATGAAAGTGCATCTGCCATGCATCTGAGCACTCACCTAACTTGTCCAGGTCACCCTGTAATCTCCTAACATCCTCATCACATTTCACCCTGCCACCCAGCTGATGAAATTTGAGAATGTTATTGCTAATACCATCTTGTATATCCTGAAGATAGATTGTAAAAAGCTGCGGTCCCAGTACTGATCCGTGCGGTACCCCACTGGTCAGTGCCCGGCATTCCGAAATGGAGGGGTGGAGGAGTGTGGAAGGATGAGAGAATGCAGGCTGCGGCCCTATGAAGCAGGGGGAGGGCTTGCAGTTGGCCTGTGTGCCCCCAATACCATGCACCCTAATTTTACTCACTAACCTCCTGTGTGGGACTTTATCAAAAGCTTTCTGAAAGTCCAGGTACACTACATCTCCCTCGTCCATCTTCAGAGTTACATCCTCAAAACATTCCAGAAGATTAGTCAAACATGATTTCCCCTTCATAAATCCATGCTGACTCTGACCTATCCTGTTACTACTATCCAGATGTGCCGTAATTTCATCCTTTATAATAGACTCCAGCATCTTTCCAGCATCTATACTATGGGAAGGATGTGGAGGCTTTGGAGAGGATGCAGAAGAAGTTAACCAGGATGTTGCCTGGATTGGAGTGTAATAGCTATAAGGAGAGGTTGGCCAAGGATTATTTTTATTACAGCATGGGAGGCTGAGGGGCGATCTGAAAGAAGCATATATAAATTATGTGAGGCATGGATAGGGTAGAGAGTTGAAGTGTTTTTTTCCCCAGATTGGAATGGGGGTATAGGTTTAAAGTGAGAGAGGAAAAGTTTAAAGGGAATATATATGAAGAGAATTTGTTTACACAGAGGACAGAAGGTGCCTGGAACATGCTACCAAGGCAGATGGCAGAAGCAGAAACAATTGCAGAGACAATGTTTAAGAGGTACTTAGACACTTGAAGAGACATCGAATAGAGGGGATACAGACCATGTTCGGGAAATGGGATTAGTTTTGAATGGCATCATGGTCATCACAGACCTAGTGGAGCAAAGGACCTGTTTCTGTGCTGTACTATTCTATATTCATAGTAATATAGAGATTACTCCAGTTACACAGAGCTTTTGAGAGGCCTCATCTGGAGTATTTCATTACATAATTAGTCTCTTTACTAAAGCAAAGAAGTAAATGTGTTGGAAGCATTTCAAAGAAGGTTTACTGGATCAATACTAGTAATGGGTATGTAGTCTTATGAAGAAGGTTGGATAGGCTACGATTGCATCCACTTGAGTTTAGAATAGTAAAAGGTGAATTGGTTGAAACAAATAATATCGAGTTGCTTTTAAAGCCTGTGGAAAGAATGTTTCCTCCCCTGGAAGAGTTTAAAACTACATGAGAATTTTCTCCAATAGATTCTAGATAACGGGATGAAAGAAGATAGATGGGAATCTGGACCATCAGATGAGCCACAATCATACTGAATGGCTGAGCAGGCTTGAAGGACTGAGTGGCCTATTTCTGCAATTTGAATGTTTGCACATATGATCATAAATTTATGCATTAAGTGATCAAGCAAAACTGTAGTAAATGGATATCAATTTTGACAAATGAGACATAATAAAGTACAGAAGTAAGGTATTTCCTAAAAGGAGATCTATTAATAATCGGAGATGCTGATACCTTGATCAGTAAAACATTAACAGGTCAAAAAAAAAAATCAGAAACAGACTGGCCTATACATATTCAGTAAAAAAAAAGGGAGAGCACTCAAACAAAGGCTATGATTAGGCCATACCTGGAGAACAATGAGCAATTCTGGACACAACATCTCAAGCTAGATACATTAACATTGGAGGGAGGGCAGCATGGATTTAGCAGAATGCCACCTGGACTCCAAATCAAGTAATTTGCTTGAATTTTTCAAGACATCGAGATGAACTGAGAAAACAGAGAAACTGTTTCTGCTGGCTGTGGGAACCACGAATAAGGGGCATCGTAAAAATCAGGAACCAGGTATTTCAGCAGTGAAACTAAGAAACACTACACACAGTGGCGACAGAAGTTTGGAATTATGATCCAGCAATGACAACTAATAATTAGCTGACTAATTTTAAATAGGAGATTTAGTAGATTCGTTAACCAAAAGTACTAAGGAATATAGGATAAAGACAAGCATATGAATTAACTTTACAGATTAGCCATGATTTCGGTGAATGAGAAAATAAGCTCAAGGAGTTAAATGTCTTTTCTAAAAAGATTACTTCACAGCATGTGAGCATTGCTGGCATGGTCAGCATTTGATGCCTATCTCTATTTGCCATAAAGAAGATAAAGCTGAGATGCCTTCTTGAACTGCTGCAGTTCATGAAGTGCTGATATACTCACACGATGCCAACAAGAGCATTCTCGGTATTGACCCAGAGACAGGTAAGAATAGCAATAAGTCAAAATGGTGTAGTGGTGAAGTTGATGTCCTTATCTTTCTAGGTAGTACAGGTTGAGTGTTTGGAAGGTGCTGTCAAAGGAGGCTCGATGGACTGCTGCAGTGCACATTGTCTATAGTACTATGTGCCAGTGGTGAAGGTAGCACATGTTTAAGATGTTAGATGGGGTGTAAATCAAGCTGGGTGTGAGATTCTTCAGTGCTGTTGATGCTGTGCTCAGCCAGGCGACTGGAAAACATTGACTCAAAATCCTGACTTTTGCCTAGTATGAGAGTCATAAGGTGAGTTACCTGCCATTGAATATCCAGCCTCTGATTTCCTCTGATTAACAGCAGTATTTATGTGGCTAATGCTTACATGGCCCTAGTCTTGTTTCCAAGGTTTAGTGGCTGGTAATAAAACAGCATCCATGAAGCATTGTGCATTGCAATAGCTGTAGCTTAAGGCTTCTTTGTTCTACTATTCCCATTAAGCCAGAAAACTAGCCATGTTTCATGAGTAATCCAGAATGTGGCGCTGGAAAAGCACAGCAAGTCAGGCAGCATCCAATTGATGTTTCGGGCTTAGGCCCTTCACCAGGAATGAGGCTTGTGGGCTGGGGGCTAAGAGATAAATGGGAGGAGGGTGGGGCTAAGGAGGGGGTTGGGGTTGGGGGGGGGGAGGTGAGGAAGCTAGCTAATAAAGCGATAGTTCGATGAAGGTGAGGGAGAAGGTGAAAGGTTGGAAAGGAGGGTGGAGCAGATAGATAGGAAAGGTGATGGACAGGTCAGGAGGACAGTGCCGAATGGGAGACTTGGGACTGGGATAATGTGGGGGGGAGGGGAAATGAGGAAACTTGAAATCCACATTGTTCATGTGTGGTTGCAGGGTCCCAAGGTAGAATATGAGGCGTTGGATGGTAAGGGTTTGGCAATAGAGGCGGCCCAGGACCTTCAGGTCCTTGACAGAATGGGAGGGGGAGTTGAGGTGTTCAGTCATGGGGCGATGGGACTGGTTGATGCAGGCGTCCCAGAAATGTTCTCTGAAATGATCCGCAAGTAGGCATCCTGTTTCCCAGATGTAGAGGAGACCACATTGGGTACAATGGATACAGTAGCGGACATTGGTAAAGGTACAGGTAAATTTCTGTCGAATGTGGAAGGATCCTTTGGGGCCTTGGACGGAGGTGAAAGGACTGGTATGGGTGCAGGTTTTGCACTTCCCGCAGTGGTAGGGGAAGGTGCTGGGAGAGGGGTATGGGCTGGTGGGGGACGTGGTCCTGACGAGGGCGTCGCGGAGGGAATAGTTTCTCTGGAACTTTGATAGGGGTGGAGAGGAAATATGTTTCTGCTGGTGAGGTCCGTAGTAGGTGGCAGAGGATGATGCGATGTATGTGGAGGTTGGTGGGCTGGAAGCTGACGACCAGGGGATTCTGTCTTTGTTGCTTTAGGAGGGTTGCTTTAGGAGGGAAAATGAGGTTGGAAGCAGTGGATGGGAGATCCCTAGAGGTGATGAGGTTGTGGAGACCACGTGGGAAGGGAAATTGCGATCTTGGAAAAAGGACGCTATCTGGGATTTTCTAAGGTGGAACTGGTCATCCTGGGAACAGATGCGGTGGAGGTGGAGGAATTGGGAATAAGGGTGATATTTTTACAGCAGGGTAGGAGGAAGTGTAGTCTTGGTAGCTGTGGGAGTTGGCGGGCTTGTGGTAGATGTCTGTGGTTAGTCGGTCGCCAGAGATGGAAATGGAGAGGTTCAGGAAGGGGAGGGAGGTGTTCGAGATGGTCCAGGTGAATTTGAGATTGGGGTGAAAGGTGTTGAAGTTGAACAGTTCAACCTCCTTGTGGGAGCACGAGGAAGCGCTGATACAGTCATCGATGAAGTGGAGAAACGGGTGGGGTGTGCTGCCATTGTAACTGTGGAAGATGGACTGTTTCATGTGTCCGAAAAAGAGGCAGGCATAGCTGGGTCCCATGTAGGTGCCCATGGCTACTCCTTTGGTTTGGAGGAAGTGGGAGGATGGGAAGGAGAAGTTGCTAAAGGTGACGACCAGTTCAGCCAGGCAGATGAGGGTGTTGGTGGAAGGGTACTGGTTGGGACGGTGTGAGAGGAAGAAACGGAGGGCTTGTAGGCCTTTGTTGTGGTGGATAGATGTAGGAGATAGAAATGGGCGGTGCAGGTTTCATGGAAAATGAGGTTGGAAGCAGTGGATGGGAGATCCCAAGAGGTGATGAGGTTGTGGACGGTCTCGGAGATAATGGTTTGGTGATGGGAGGGGAGATTGTGGTCGAGGGGGCAGTAGGAGGAGGTGTCTGCGAGTTGGCGCCTGGCTTCAGCGGTGTAGAGGTCGGTGCGCCAAACTACTACTGCTCCCCCACTTGTCTGCGGGTTTGATGGTGAGGTTGGGATCGGAGTGGAGAGCAGCCCGTTGTGAGGGCAGGAGGTTGAAGTGGGTGACAGGGGTGGACAGGTTGAGGCAGCAGTTTGAAATAAAGAGGTCAAGGGCAGGTAACAGGTCAGCACAGGGTGTGCAGGCAAATGGAGTGTGTTAGAGGCGAGAGAAGGGATCCTAGGTGGGTGGGCAGGAGTCTTGATTGAAAGAGTGGGCCCAGAGGCGGAGGAAGAAATGTTCAAGGTCTCGATGCATGACAAACTCATTGATCTGGGTGCGTAGAGGGATGAAAGTGAGGCCTTTGCTGAGGATTAAACGTTCGTCCTCAGTGAAGGGGCGGTTTGGGGGAAACATACAGCAGGGCTGGGAGCTTGAATGGGCACTATAGGGTCAGGAGTGATGTAACCAACAGAAATGACGTTTACAAAGGAGGTGGAAGTGGGGCCTACAGTGGTGACCATGGGGGCAGATGTGATGTCACGTGATGGTGAAGATGGAGTCATCCGTGTCCAGATGATTGATGTCTTTAGACTCCACCCAGATAGTCGCCCAAGGTTGGAATCGAACCCAGGTTCCTGGTGCTGAGGCTGCAGTGCTAACCACTCTGCCATCCTAATGATGTTCCTGATGAGTGGGAAGTTCAGAACTAGGGGTCACAGTCTATGGATACAAGGTAGGTATTTCTGCTGGGGAGAACTTTACTCACTCAGTGCTGAACCTGTGGAATTCTCTGCCACAGAAAGCGATTGACACCTAAAAATTAATGTTTTCAAGGAGTGACATGTAGTTCTCAGGGCTAAAGGAATCAAAGGATATAGGCAGAAAGTGGAAACAGGTTATTGAGTTGGATGATATTGAATGGCCGACCAGAATCGAAGGACCGAATAGTCCATTCCTATTTCTATTTTTATGTTGCTATGACCTCTATCCCAACAAAAAAAGGGTATGGGAACACCATCACTCACATGTTTATTTCCAAGTCACAAGCCTTCTTAACCCGTTTCAGTTTTCTTATCATGAATCAAAAACTACGTGTTGCTGTGCTTCAAGAAGTCAGCTTACCATCATCTTATCCAGCAAGAGAGGTATAAATGGGGGCTTTGCCAAACCATGATTAAATGGATACATTTTTAAAAGCTCATGGCACCTAGTTGTCTTCTACTCCTTCAGTCATCCATTCAGAAGATTTCATAAACAGCAATAGCACGCAACAGTCAGGCAATGCAGTGTCGGGGTGAGGGAATCAGACCTTGTGTGATAAAAGGTCTGGTAATACTTTTGTTTAAAAGGTAAGGTATGACAAACCAGGGTGCTTTAGAGATCACTGGGTATGGGACTGGAAAGTTAATGTGAGAAGCTCTGCTGTTGATGGACACAATTTTAGAAAAAGAAGGTAAACCATCAAGTTCTTTGATTGAATTTAGTAAGCTAGGTTGGAGAATGTGGATAGTGGTGTTTGAAGTGAGTGGAAAGTTTGCGAAAAGGGTCATTTAAACAGGTGTCAGTCACCCAGGGATGGATGAAGGTTTCATCAGCAAATGGATGGGTGGGTGATGGTGAGCTGGGACAGAAATCTTGGGCTTGAGCTTTGAAGCTTTGTTCAGACTATTGAGATTAATCAGTGTTGCAATCAACCCTAATGAGAAGGTGAAGAAAACCAGTGCTTCTGGCAGTGTTTCTGAAAGACAGTGCAAGTTTAGGTTTGCCAGTCTTAAGCTGAAGGGAGTAATTTGAAGTTTGATTCCAGACTGATTCCTGGGATGGAAGGGTTATCTTATGAGAAAAGGTTAAGGAGGTTGGGCCAATATTCTTTGGAGCTTAGAGAGGTGAGCTTATTGAAACAAAAGATCCTGAAAGGATTTCACATGATGGATGCCTAGTGGGTGAATGCAGAACACCATTTAAAAATTATGGGTATCCCATTTAAGATAGAAATGAAGAGAATTTTGTTTTCTCACAGAAGGTCATTACTGTATGGAATTGTACTCCCCACAGAAATTTGCATCTAGATAACTGAACATACTCAAGACTGAAGTTAACAGATTTTGGATCAGCACAGACAACCTTATCAAATGGCAGAGCAGGCTTGAAGGGCCAAATGACAAACCTCCTGCTCGTGTTATCTTGGCCCATCGTTTACTTCTAAATACTCACTAGGACATTTCATTGATCCTTCTGAATGTTCCGTTCCCTTTATTGCATCAACATTAAGCCCATGCGGGAGCATCAGATGATGCTGCTGCACAAACTCTTAAAACAGAAAATGCATCAAAACTTTAATCCAACTAGTTTTACCTTTACTGATTCCACCAGGCTCTTGGGAAAGAATCTCTTCAAACCCACATCCTTCCTGTTAAATATAAAATGAAAACTGTAAATAATTTTTGTACTAATGTAAATTCTTGATCATTGATCAAGACCTACAAGAACAGGTATTAAAACATTATTCCATTACTACAAAATTGAATTTTATGTCTTTTTTTATAAATCATGCCAATCGTTGATCAAAAAATGCCATTGTGTACATAAAAGTGCATGCCTTCCTTGATACATCCTGCATGCAATAATGAGAGGCGTCACTGCATTCCAGCATGCTGGAAGGATCAATGTCATTACCACACAGGTGCAAACTGTTTGTTAGTCAGTCAGATGAAGGAATGTCTTGGAATTGACAGGAATATTGTAGTATGGATAAGGAACTTTGCAGTGACAAAGTTAGAGGTAAAGTCGCCATAGGACTATAGCCCCAGAGAACCATAGGACCGATCTCTCATTAGAGAGATGACTGGCCTGGAGTTTAACCTAAGGCAAGGGGCAAGGTTAAGAAGACAGGTAAGACCTTCATGGTGACCTCAGTTGGTATCGGAATTCAACACGTGTGATTGGCATAGTCTGAAGCACAAACCACCCATCCAACCAATTGAACTAACTGACCCCAGTAAAAAAGTGGTGGTGGACAGACATTTTTCAGGTTGGAATGTGGTGTGCGGCGGTGTTGCTTAAGAGTCAGTTTTGGGCCTAATGTAACTTTCAAATTTTTAAAATGAATGACAGACTCAGATGTAGACTTACCAAGTTTGCAAATGATACAAAACTTGGTTTGGTAGTGGACAGGGAGACAAAAATAAGCATAATTGCAGATTTTCAATGGATGTAGGCAAAGTGGTGAAATGGGCAGGAACAGATGGAGTTCAAAATAGGAAAAGAACTAGGATCAGGAGTAGGCAATTTAAACCCTTGAGCCTCCTCACCATTTAATACGATCCTGGCTGATCTCATCTCGGCCGAGGCTCAACTTTCCTGCCTGCTCCCCCAAGCCTTGAATCTATTACTAATTAAAAATCTGTCGATCTCCTCCTTAAATTTATTCAGTGTTCTGGCATCCTCCAGACTCGTGGGTAGTGAATTCCACAGATTCACAACCCTTTGATAGAAGTAACATCACCTCATCTGTGCTTTAAATCTGTCACTGTCAACCTCAAAACTATTACCTTTCATTCTAGATTGTCCCATGTCTACTTTGGCAATCAATTCCCTTTAGCATCTTACACCTCAATTAGTTCTCTCATCCTTCTCAATTTTGCAAGTATAGGCACTCTCTTCAAAAGACAAGCTTTCATCTCTGGAAATAAGCTAGGGAACCTTCTGTGAACTGCCTACAATTAAACTGCATACTCACTCAAGTTAGGGATGCAGAACACAGTACTCCACATGCAATCTCACCAATGCCTTGTACAATTGCAGAAGCACTCCCCTGCATTTATACTACAATCCTTTAGTAATAAATGCCAAAATTCCATTTTCAAGGCAGAGAAATACAAAGTGACGCACTTTAGGAGCACTAATATGGAAGGACAGCATAATATGTTCTTTCATTTTTACTTCATTGATGCATGGATTCAATTCTCCTTTGAAAGAGAATCACTACATCAGCTGTCACTTCTGTGTAAGCCAATCTCATTTATATCCAAACCAATTTCTTTACAGTTTAACTGGAATAATGTCAGCCATGCAATTTGCTCAACTGGTTTTTGTAACACATTAGTCTATGCCATTTAGAAAACAGTAATGTTAATTATTAAGAAGGAAACAAAGCATTCAACATTTTTGGCTCTCTTTAACGTAACTTTTGAGCTTATACTTGCATATCAACAGCTGTTTGTGTTACACTGCACCTCTTATTCTGACCAAAAGGCTCCATTGGCAAAACCCCTATCTCCAAGTCAGAAATCCACTCCAGGAGTTCAGCATCTAATCTGGGCTGACCCATTCAGTGCTAGAGAAGTGCTGTGGTGCTAAAGCAGTTTTTTTAGAATCAGATCCTCAACAAAGGTTCTGCCAGTCAGTGGAAATGTTCCATATCTACTTTGCATGGTTCCTAAACATCTTCTGACATTTCTTTCAGCCATTGTACATTGTATAACTCCTCTCTCCACGTCAGGCCTCGCCCCACAAATGTTTTAATTCAGGTGTAATTCAAATAACAAAAGGACAGTTTTTTTTTGCTGTCCTTACAAACATTTCTTCCTCCTCCAGTGCTATTTGTAGAGTATTGTGATGCTCAAACAGGTTGCTCCAGTTGTCTGTTTGTGACTTCAAAGTTAATTTACTGCATGTGAAGCATTTCAGAATGTGTCTAAACACGTAACAGACCACTAAATAAATGCAAATTCTCATTTTTTTTTACAAATCTAAGCAACAAGAATAAGCATCAACAAGTTGCTGATCGACACAGTCGTCAGTGATATTAACTTTATCTAAATTCTATACTTACCCTCACTCACATACTTTCCAGAAAGGTATCACTGATTAACAGTTTCCTGTTTTAAGTTTTTCTCTCCTGTCCAGGCTTACAATTTTGCATTCTCACATTTTTCACATGTTTCCTCAATGTGTGTCCCACATTCTTCTGATTACAACCCAGTTGCTTCCCTTTTAGATTTTCAGAGATTGTTGTTTTAACTAAATGGTTTCCAAACTTTTCGGTGTCAAGGCACACTTCAAGAGACAAACAATTTCACAGCACACCCACATTTTTCAACAGAATTGATCGCTCATAAATGTCATATTTCCTTGCATTTACTATGGTTATGGCCTTACTCAGTACATAAAATAGTGAACAAACCTGATTTCACTGGTCTTGATTTTATGTAATTTACAATTTTTACAGCTTGCTATAATACTGCAGCTAACTCTGGTGGCTTATTTTGGTCACAAAGAGCTTTATGGTGAGGAGGAAATGGATCATCTGAGTGTCAGGAATTTGGCCTTTCAACCCTACTGGCAAATCCTTTGACTTTCCCCACTTTGGAGACTGCTCTGTCAGTGCAAGTGCTCCAACATGTAGTGCAGGTAAGATCAGTTTCCCTTAAATTTGTCCAGTTTGGGTTCCACCAGGGCCACTCAGCTCCTAACCTCATTACAGCCTTGGTTCAAACATAGACAAAGGAGCAGTATTCTAGAGGTGAGGACAAAGTGACAGCTCTTGATATCAAGGCTGCATTTGACCGAGTATTAAGGAGCTCTAGGAAAACTGGAATCAAACGGAATCAGGGGCAAACTCTCTGCTGGTTAGTCATCCCTGGCACAAAGGAAGGTGTTTGTGGTCTTTGGACGTAAGTCATCTCAGCTAAAGGACATTTCTGCAAGAGTTCTTCAGGGTAATGCCCTAGGCCATCTTCAGCTGCTTCATCAATGATCTTCCCTCATCATAGAGACCTACAGGGCAACTTTTTTTTACACAGAGGGTGGTACGTGTATGGAATGAGCTGCCAAAAGAAGTGGTGGAGGCTGGTACAATTGCAACATTTAAGAGGCAGTTGGATGGATATATGACTAGGAAGGGTTTGGAGGGATGTGGGCCGGGTGCTGGCAGGTGGGACTAGATTGGGTTGGGATTTCTGGTCGGCATGCTTGGGTTGGAGCAAAGGGTCTGTTTCCATCCTGTACATCTCTAAGGTCAGAAATGGGGACGTTTGCACAACGCTCAACATGATTTGCCACTCCACAGATACTGAACTAGTCCATGTTCAATACAATAAGATCAGGACAGTATCAAAGTTTGAGCAAAAAAGTGGCATATAACATTCATGCCACACAAATGTCAGATAATAACTATCTTCAATAAGCGACAATCTAACCACGTGCCCTTTGACATTCAATGGTGCTACCATCACTGAATTGCCCACTATCAACATCCTGCGGATTACCAACCAACCAGAAACTCAACTGGACTCGTTATACAAATGCAGTGGCTGCAACAGCATGTCAGAGGCTAGGAACACTGCAGCAACTAACTCACCTCTTGACTCTCCAGAGCCTGTCCATAATCTACAAAGCGCAAATCAGGAGTGTGATGGAATATTCCCCATTTATCTGGATGGGTGCGGCTCCAACAACATTTAAGAAGCTGGACACCATCCAGGACAATGTAGCCCACTTGACTGGTACCACAACAACAACTATCCACACTGAAGCTCAGTAGCAACTGTGTATAATATCTACAAGATGCACTGCAGAAATTCGCTAAAGATACTTAGACAGCACCTTCCAAACCAACAACCACTTTCATTTGGAAGGACAAAGGCAGCAGATACATTGGAACATCACTTCAAAGTTCCCCTCAAGCCACTAACCACCCTGACTTGAAATATGTCACTGCTACTGCATTGTTACTGGATCAAAATCCTGGAATTAGCTCCCTAAGGAATCTCATCATCATCTTCTCAAGGACAAATAGACATGGGCAATAAGTGCTGGCCAGTTGGCAATGCCCATATCCCATGTCTGAATAAAAAACAAAGTAGGTAGCTGTTACCAGAAATAATCCTTCACCAGTGGCATGACTCAATAGGTTCTTAGAAAAGTTTCTCCTAAATGGAATCTCACCAATATAGTGAATGTTTGGCCAGCAGCCGGCAGTATCCACTTTATATCAGTGGACTCATCAATCTGCAAAGCGAACTTCCCACTAGTAGGTATCTTCTTTCACAGCATCTCCTCAATATCAGCTGCTATGTCATCAACTCATTATTTAACTTCATTATTTGGGTGGAATATTGTCAATCTTTTGCAGGATAATACTATGATTGTTTTACATACAGGCATGATTAAGGCTTCAGCAACAGTTATGGGGCTCCTTTGATTTTGCTACAAGCTCAGCCACAAGGTAATTACCCCCGAGTTTTATCCGATACACACAGTGGGTATGCTTAGTGGTTTGCTCTGTCAAGATCTTGAAGTACTGTAAAGCTATAAGAAATAGGAGCAAAGTTAGGCCATTTGGCCCACTCAGTCTGCTCTGCCATTCGATCATAGCGGATTTTTTCTTCTCAACTCCATTCTTCTGCCTTCTTTCTGTAATCTTTAATCCTTTTACTAATCAAGAACCAATCTGTGTCTTAAATACATCCAATGGCCTTCTGTGGCAATGAGTTATAGATTCACCATCCTTTGACTGAAGAAACTCTTTCTCAGAGTCTTTCCATCACACTGAGGCTTTGCCCTCGGGTTCTAGTTTCTCCTACTAGTGGAAATATCATCTCAATGTTCGCCCTATCCAGGCCTCTCTGATACAGGGCCCAAAACTGCTCAGAATACTCCAAATAGGGTCTGACCAGAGCTTTATTCAGCTTCAGCAGTACCTCCTTACTCTTGTATTCCAGCCTTCTTAAAATGAATCCTAGCACCGCATTTACTGAATGCGTTGGTTTGCAAGATATGGATGTTCTGTCTGCAAAGGGTGTCTTAACTTGGTACTATTGCAGTGTTTGCTTAGTTCTCTCTGCAGATGAATATTCAGATACTCGGGCAAGTGCCATCTTCTGCCTATGAAAATCCAAAGGCCAGGCATCTCTCATTATACTATGTCTGAAGAGTCTTGTTTTTACTTTTTTCAGTTCAGATGTTTCATCAACTGAAGTAGCAAAAGAAATGATCTCTTTTCACAAGACAATTGTCCATTTCTTATTTAGATCTGTGGCATAATTAAAAGAAAATCTAAAAGTACTCACATTAAAATCCATACTAACGTGGAAACATGTCCAGGCAGGCAAGCC
The DNA here is from genome assembly GCF_004010195.1 of Chiloscyllium plagiosum. NCBI lineage: Eukaryota > Metazoa > Chordata > Chondrichthyes > Orectolobiformes > Hemiscylliidae > Chiloscyllium > Chiloscyllium plagiosum. The sequence goes on from NC_057713.1 coordinate 18,559,963, forward strand.
AGTTCAACAGTTGTTTCAATTATGTGCCTCTCTTCTATATATGTGCAATTTGTTCTCTGGAAATACGATACTCGATCATCGTGCATGCTCAGATTGTATGTTTGGCCCTTCAGATTTTATGTACAGAGGAACCTCAATTATTCGAAAGACACGGGTGGTGAGTATTTCATTCAGTTAATCAAATTCTGGATAATCAAACACCAGATAACATAGTTTAGCCAAGCATTGGGACCTTGCAATCTTGTCGGATAATCTGATAATCAGATAATCAAATGCGGATAATTGAGGTTCCTTTGTAGTCTGTTTGCACAATCGGATTTCCCATCTCCCTTATGGTGCTGAATCTTTGCACATGCAGAAGCACATGCAGAAGCATATGTGAAGCAATGCTGCTTTGAGAATTTTGCAGCACACTGCTCACCTTGCAGCAGCTCACCAGTTGAAAAACTCTGGTTTAACTAATGCTTCACAAGATCATTTGCGCCAATAAATGCAATGATGCAACTATTCCATTGGAAAAAAGTGTGTTTCTCTCTTTAGGATGATATGTACGATAGAGATCAGCTTTTCTGATGAAGCAACAAATAGTATGAATTTATACAGTGTTTACTACAAAATATCTTATGGCACTGGACATGGAACTATAGCAAAGTTTCAGCACATAAGCCATTCAGTCCATCGTGTCCTTACTAACTGAATAAAATAGTCAGCTATTCTAAATCCACTTTCCAGCACGTTGCCCACAGCCTTGCAGATTACAGGCCTTAAGTTGAAATCAGTTGAGTGATTCCACCTCAATCATCAAACCAGCCAGTACATTACTGACAGCTACCGCCCTCTGGGTTCTTCATGTCTCCTCCTTTACCAAATCACCTTAAATCTGTACGTATGGACAGATGATGAAGAACCTGGCCCAAGTTAAGGAGTTAAGAGACAGACAAAGGTGAAAATATTTAGGGACACTGTTCCAGGGCTTAAGCCCTTGTCAGCATTCAAGGGGTCAAAAATAGAGCAGCACAGATAACTTGAAGGGACTACAGACTTAGAGTGGTGCAAAGCCATGGAGGTGTTTGAAACTAAAGGTCAACTTGAGACATTGACACCCAGTTAAACAATCAGTTCAGTTCAAGGAATAATGGATGAATGGAATTTAGGATCCAGGCAAAGTCTTAAATGTTTCTAAGTTTACAGTGGGTAAAATTCAGAGAGGTCCCCAGTGTGATAAAAGTTTGTAATTTATTATAGTTCTAGAACTTAGTTTCCAAAGTGGAGCAAGGATGTATTGTTTTGAATTTGATTTGTATTTATACATTGCGTGTGTTAAGAAAGGGAAGACCAGCTGACCTTACTTCTTTTAGCCAAGTGCTAATCGCTTTAAATTTTTGGAAGGGTTTTATAGCATGAGATTCAGTAAGATGTCTGATCAAACTCATCTCATTAACTATCTACTCCATCCCTGTGTGCACCTCAGTCAGATTTGATCCCCATCTTAACAAACACTGTTCCCAGCAAAACTTGCCTGTCAGCCTTATCAAAAGGCCTGTGGTGTAGTCACAATGCACCCGGACAAGACAGCAGTCAAAAAGATACATGGTTTAGAGTGTTGACACTCCCTCACACACACCCAAACCCATCAACTCACCCTGTTGGTCGTTTAACCACCAGGCCATAGAGATTAACTGTTCTTAGATACATACAAGCTAAACACCCTCTTTTAGTCAACACTACTCTGTCCTTAATACCTACTGGAGACCCACCGCCAGTCATTGTCCAAGAAGGAAACATCTAATACAGGACAATTCCAAAAATTAGCTTTACTTCCAGCCAGGAAAAGCAAATAAGGCAAGTAGAGACTGCAGTTCACTCCCACAATGCAAATCAAATGCTGGCTTCAAGACCAATGATTAGTCTGCAGTCCATGAATGACTGCTGCACACAGTTTATCTATTGGAGTCTGGTGTCAGACAGCAACTATCCGGCATGTAGCACCCAATGCAACTGAGCTCCATCATGCACAAGCAGAGCTTCCTCCACCCCAATGTCCTTAGTCTTTCTCCTTCGAAAACTGTTAGTGTTCCCCCAGTTCATCAGCATCTATCATACTGCATGGGGTTGGTGCTAATGGATCATGCTGTGAGATGCATTTGAAGCTGAGCAACACAGAGGCTAGTCAAAGCCTGTGATGAACTGAAGTGTCAGGTACCCACTGTAACTTCCATGTCGAGAATTCTTAACATCTAGTTTGCTTGGTCCTTGTTAATAAAGGAAGCTGAATATTAATTTGCCTAGTTGCCCTGTTCATAAGGCACTTAACAAACTACAATCCCCCATAATTAGCAAATCACTGTTCCCAGCAAAAACAAAATTAGCCTTGTTGGTTGACAAGTGCACAAAAGATCCAGGGAGACTTTTCCAAGATCAAGCTGGGCTTTGCTTGAATTCTTATGCAATTCTGGCACAAATCTCACGACAGCACGTCATTCAGTCCCCTATAAGATTCTGTCCAGAGTTTTAGTTTAATTTCAGATTTGTTATGTGAGTGGTGACAGAGTGTCTTGAGTTTGTTTACTTGCATTTTAATTAGGGTACAGGCTAAAGAGGAAAAAAAACTGCTGTTGCCTTATGACAGGTGTCCAGTATCACACATGGACAGAAACATTCAGAAGCAGTTAGGTGTCTGCAGGTTCATTTAAAGAGAATGAGTCTGTAGTAACAGGTGCTGTTAGTTTGGCAATGTCTAAAACAATCTGGGCTGAATTAAAGTTCCAGATTCCTTAAAGGACAGGAACAGAAAGGCTCCAGATAGACAAAGCAGATGGGAGGGTAAGTTTTAGGAATAATAAATAATAAGTGAGCTGAGGTAGCAGCTTGTTTAAGGGTCACAGGATGCAACATTAAGGAAAATAGCATCAAATCAATGGAAGAATTTTCCAAAACAAATGATTAAAGCCAATCCCAAAAAAACAAGGAGCTTTAAAGTAGAGACAGAGTGACCGTTCACCTAAGTGAGTGTCTATAAGGTTGTTGCTGAGGGTAAAAACAGTTTCTTAATGACTACTTTTTCTAATAAAATTGGTTCAAGTACTTTTTGTTCAGTGCAACATAGTTCACGTTTGTGTACATGACTTGGAGGTGCCTGTGTTGGACTGGGGTGGACAAAGTTAAAAATCATAAAACACCAGGTTATTGTCCAACAGGTTTATTTGGAAGCACAAACTTTCAGAGCTTTGCTCCTTAATCAGGTGATTGTGGAAATTAAGATCATGCTCACAGAACTTATAGTCAAAGGACCCCAGTGTCATGGAGATGTGATACAGTAAACAATCTTAGATTAAAACTTTAATCTTTTATAATGGGATGTAATATGTAATAAACTTTTCGGTTATTTTGTGAAAATGTACATTGGCAGCCTCTTGTAAATTCATTCAGTGAGTGACCACAATAGTAAACAAACTCCAAAAATAAAACTTATGGTCTTCAAGCCACCCTAAGATCTGATGGTAGTATTATCATTAGTTCAGATCATAGGAAAATATAGAAATAATAAAGACATGGATGAAGTTTGCAGCAGCAGACGAGTAAAGGCAGAAAGTTGGTAGTCTTTATGATAATGTGGCAGAAAGATCATTTCTTGCTGAAATATAAAATTAGGGTAGCAAATAAACAGTCTGGTTCAACCTCAACAGTAGCCAGGAAGAGAAGTGAAGTTGAAGGCCAGGGAACTGGGTTGCAGTGGGTAGAAACTAGATCTACTTAAGAGTCATAGAGAAATGCAGCACGGAAGTAGACCCTTTGGCCTAACTCATCCATCCGACCAGATATCCTAACCTAATGTCCCATTTGCCAGCACTTGGCCCATATCCCTCTAAATGCTTCCTATTCATTTACCCATCGAGATGCCTTTTAAATGCTCTAATTGTACTAGCCTTCACCACTTCCTCTGGCAGCTCATTCCATTCATTCACCACTACATCAAAAAGTTGCCCCTTAGGTCCCTTTTATATCTTTCCCCTCTCACCCAAAACTTATGCCCTCTAGTTCTGGACTCCCCCAACCCAGGGAAAAAAACTTTTTCTATTTATCCTATCCATGCCCCTCATAATTTTACAGACCTCTATAAGGTCACCCCTCAGCGTCTGACGCTCCAGGGAAAACAGCCCTAGCCTATTCAACCTCTCCCTATAGCTTAATTCCTCAAACCCTGGCAACATCCTTGTAAATCTTTTCTGAACCCTTTCAAATTTCACATCATCCTTCTGATAGGAAGGAGACCAGAATTTCACGCAATATTCCAAAAGTGGCCTAACCAATCTCCTCAACAGCCTCCCAACTCAGATTACTGAATGCTCTGACCAATAAAGGAAATCATACCAAATGTCTTCTTCACTATCCTATCTACTTGTGACTCTACTTTCAAGGAGTTATGAACCTGCACTCCAAGGTCTCTTTGTTCATCAACACTCCCTAGGACCTTACCATTAAGTGTATAAGTCCTTCTAAGATTTGCTTTCTCAAAATTCAGCGGCTCGCATTTATATAAATTAAACTCCATCTGCCCATTGGCCCATGTGATCAAGATTCTGTTGTAATCTGAAGTAACATTCTTTGCTATCCACTACACCTCCAGTTTTGGTGTCATATGCAAATTTACTAACTATACCTCCTATGTTCACATCTAAATCATTTATATAAATGATGAAAAGTAGTGGACCCAAGACTGATAAATTAAACTGTATTTATTCCAATGCTATATACCTAACAGGGAAGGCAGATAAACTCAGGGCATGGTGAGGAACATGGGAATGGGAATATCATAGCAATTATAGAAATGTGGCTCAGGGATGGACAGGACTGGCAGCTTAAATGTTCCAGGATACAAATGCTAGAAGGAGGATAGAAAGGAGGGCAAGAGAGATGGGCAAGTGGTATTTTTGATAAAGGATAGCATTACTACCAGAGTTAGATGGGATATTCCTGAGAAGCTATTTGGGTGGAACTGAAAAATAAAGAAAGGACGATCACCTTACTGAGACCCCCTAATGGTCAGCAGGAAATTGAGAAACAAAATTTGTAAGGAGATTTCAGTTACCTGTAAGAATAATCGGGTGGTTATGATAGGGGATTTTAACTTTCCAAACATAGACTGCAACTGCCATAGTGTTAAGGGTTTATATGGAGAGGAATTTGTTAAGTGGTATACAAAAAAATGTTCTGATTCAGAATGCAGATGTCCCTACTACAGAAGGTACAAAACTTGACCTGCTTTTGGGAAACAAGACAGGGCAGGTGACTGAGATGTCAGTGGGGGAGGACTTTAGGGCCAGCGACCATAATTCTATTAGTTTTAAAATAATGATGGAAAAGGATAGACCAGAACTAAAAGTTAAAGATCTAAATTGGAGGAAGGTTAATTTTGATGATATTAGGCAAGAACTTTGAAAAGCTGATTGGGGGCAGATGTTCGCAGGTAAACGGACAGCTGGAAAATGGGAAACCTTCAAAAATGCGATAGAGAGTCCAAAGACAGTATATTCCTGTTAGGGTGAAACGACTAGAGAAATTGAGGTTTTGGTTAAGAAAAAGAAGGAAGTATATGTCAGGTATGGACAGGAGAGAGCAAGAGAATCCTTAAAAGAGTGTAAAGGCAGTAAGAGTCTATTTAAGAGGGAAATCAGGAGGGCAAAAAGGGGAACATGAGATAGCTTTGGCAAACAATTAAGGAGAACCCAAAGTGTTTTTATAAACGCAGTAAGGACATAAGGGTAACTAGGGAGAGAATAGGAACCCTCAAAGGTTAGCAAGGCAGCCTATATATGGAGCCACAGGAGATGGGGGAATTACTAAACGAGTATTTTGCATCAATATTTACTGTGGAGAAGGACATGGAAGATACAGAATGTAGCGAAATAGATGGTGACATCTTGAAAAATGTCCATATTACAGACGTGTTGGTGCCGAACGTCCTGAAATGTATCAAAGTGGATAAAAGTCGATTAAGGCAGTGGTGGCTTCACCTGTCCAAGTTTTATAATTGGGTAATTTTATTAACTGCTAAATTCTTTATCTTTCTAAACTGCTGAAAACAATTCTACTTGAAGTACTACATCAATATTCCAAAGCTATAAACAGACTTATCACTCAGTACGTTCTACATTTTTTCATTGTAGTTCATAACATTTCCTACTCCAAAATGGCCTTTATAATTAAATACTTATTTTAAAGGAGAAATTATTTTGCAAATGATGATTCTTTGAAACATCTTATTAATCCACATCACTGGTTTGAGCTTTCGTAACTGGTATCACTAAAATCTTGGTCCTGAACCAGTTATTCATTAAATCCCTGAGGGAAATGTACTCATGCGCAACATACGATTAAATACTCTGAAACTCACCAAATGCTAGAACATATGCAATTTCAACAGCCACAGGGCCAGATCCACTTAAAATGAAAGAAAGCTTTGACATGTGACATCTTAAGAACAGTGGGTCAGCTGAAGGCTGAGCATTTATCTACAAGCCACAAAACAGATTTCAGAACCATCTGCCATTGCAGTGTGAAAGTGTGTCTGACAAAAAAAAGGCAACTGGCAATGTTCCAGATCAAACTGTTACAAATTACAGCAATCTGACCCAGTGAATCCAGTCACACTTGCACAAAGTCTCAGGATGTTCAATTCTCAAAACGTTTATTTTAAAAATTCTCAAAACGTTTATTTTTAAAAAATCTTGATATTGCTCTAGAATAATGTAAAGTTGAAAATAATTTGCACAGATCCTTAAATTTGAACTTAGGAATATTTGTTAGGATTGCTAATATCTTATCAATTGAAACATTTCAATATGAAATAAAGTAATCACAAAAAGAGTACTCATACACGTGTATTTATATCACCATATCATACATATTGAGGTCTTAACAACTAGGCACTGTTCCAGATTATCTAATGATGAAAAAGTTGAATTATAATAATTTTATTGACCATGGAAAAATATATTTAAATCATAATTTAAGTGGTACAAATTGAGGCTACACAGCACCAATTATGTGAAGAATGAGTGAAAATCACAAAAAAAAGATTATGGAGTCATAAGAAATAAGCACAGGGTAGCAATTGATATGCAACTTCACAGCACTTAATAGATTTACAAAAATTGAGTTACCAATGGAATAAAAAATCTCTCTCCAAGTCTAAGGAATATGCAAGATGAAATACAATTGGAATAAGATTTCAGAAGATCAAACATGAAGTGAAGTATAATCAGAGTATCTGCACGCTCTCTTATCCAGACATTTTAGTTGGTCCTTTGCAAATAGAGAGTTCACAGCATCTGTATATGTAATACAGTGTGACATCTTTGGGAAATCCAAGAAAATTCTCATGGTCTTGTTTATAAGAATAGAAAAAGCAAGAAATACGCAGTCAGAGAAGCTGTCACGCAGTTAAGCATTTACGGCAGTCATTTGGAATTAATGATATTATACAGTGTGCAAGATATTTCACTCACACTTCATAGAAACAAACATGGCTATATGCATTTCTTTGCCTGCTGTTTTGTTTGATCCAGGGAGACTACAGGTTGAGGAAACCAACAGGATGAATACTTCAGGATATGAAGACAATAAGAAACAGAGATGCCAAAAAAATGTCAAGGTCTGACAAAACACTGCTCTTTAACCATCAAATAAATTAACATTTCTGTAACAGAAAATCTATTTTGTCGACCATTGAGCCAATATTTGTACAATCACCAATTACTCTAAGGTAGCTTCTCTGTTCAGTTCTACTAAGTACAACAAGATTCCACACTGAAAGTGTTATTCATACCACCCTGAAGGGCTGTGCAGATTCTAATTAGCATGCACATAGAATGGAAGGTAATCTGATCTGCCTTCTAATTGACCAACTTGACCATTATTAATTTGTGAACATCCTCCTGCTGCTACTCATTTAGCTCCTAAAAGCTACTCTAGGGAAGGCATAAGGTATCGCATTGACCATCTGGAGAATAAAATGCAAACTGTATTTTACATCAGTGGAGGTCTTTATATTATTGAAAGAAATAGACTTAATTTGATTAATTATACTTTCACTTTGCTGTATTGTTGAAAATTAAATCAATTCATCAAGAAATCAAGATTATTAGGAACCTAAAGTAAAAGCAGAATACCGATGTTGCTGGAAATCTGAAATGAAAACACCAAGGGCTGGACAAACTCAGAAGGTCTGGTAGCATCCATGCAGAAAAAAAACTTTTCAGGTATAACATGATTGTTCTTCCGAGCTGAACAGAGGAAGAAAAGTGTTGGTTCTAAGTTGCTGAAAAAGGAGAGAAGTTCAGATAGGACAAAAAGGCCAGGGGTAAAATAAAAGCAGGAGAGATTAAATGACAAAGATATAAAGTAACTCTATGAAGCGGGAGTGATAATGATAGCTGAAAATAAAAACAAGCATTGGTCAGGAGTAACCAAAAGAGAAAATGCTGGAAAATCTCAGCAGGTCTGGCAGCATCTGAGAGGAGAGAAAAGAGCTGATGTTTCGAATCTAACTGATCCTTTGTCAAAGCTGGTTGGTCTGGACTAAGTGTTAATGACTGAATAACGAACAGCTGTCTTTAAAAACAAAACCAGAGAAAGAAAATCAGAGTTTCAAAGAAGAGTTGTTACACTCAAAGCATTAATTCTGTTTCTCGCACCACAGATGCCGCCAGACTTGCCAATTTCTCTAGCACTTTGTTATTATTAAATAATACCGATTAGTATTTGGGGAGAAAAAAAGTCATAAAAATAGAAGGTAGCCTCTCAGTAGAAATTGCGGATTGACTGTAGAGTCATGAAATCTGTAATGTGCCTAAGTGAAAACTGGGGTGCTATTTCTCAAACATTGCAGTAGATCAAGGACAGGAGACAAAGCACAGAGCAAGATGACAAATTAAAACAGCAAACAACCATAAGGTCAGAGTCATGCTCGCAGACTGACTAGAGGTGTTTTGCAAAGTAGCCCCCAGTCTGCATTTGGTTACCCCAATGTACACTAAGAGCACACACACAGTATACTAAATTAAAAGAGTGCAAGTAAATTGCTGTTTCATCTGGAAAGAGCACTGTAAGGCTGTCAGCTTCTCTCTTCTCATTGTCAAAGAACCTTCTGTCATTATACATGAAGGTACCATGGGAAGGGTATAACATATTAGGGAGATATAAGAGCACACCAGGGTGTCATGGAGGAAAGCCTGTTTAGTGCCCACTGCTTTCATAAATCTTGGCTGATTTGGTAGGATTGAATAATTGCAATGATTGAACAATTTTCTTTCCAGAACAATTCTACCTTTGTTATAATTTTTTTTAAACAGAAAAAAAATTGGTATACCAAAATCATACAAGATTCTATTGAGGTTTAAAGCAGGAAAGGTAGAAAAAAATACAACCCCTAGGAAAAACACATATAAAATGGAAAACTATTTGCCTCAAAAATATTAATGACAAATATTTAAAAATGCCAAACTGCAAGAATACAGCACTCCCAGATTAAAATCTCATCCTCAACCAGTAGGCAACAAGTACATTTTACAGTATTTCAGCCCCATATATTTTGGATGGATCCACATGCCTTTTGTACATCGCAATGTTGTTCTCATAGTGCACCGCAGATTCAAAATGCTAGTTTTGATCCAGTATTCAAAGGGCTAGTTTCCTGTTCAAATACAGCCAAATTATTAGTGTGCAAACATTATTCATATCTGAATGTGAAATATACATTCACATGTAAATCCTCTTTGCAAATATTATGCTGGATTTTGGGAAACACAGCATAATTTTAACATTTACAGAAACACCAAAAAGTGGCTGGTTGCAGTAAAAACAGAGGACTGAGACAAAATAAAGGAAGATAACAGAATCAAACAATTGTTATAGGATAGAAGGCCATTTAGCCCATTCTGTCAGTGATGTCTTCTCAAAATAATTTATCTAGTGCCACTACTCTGCCTTCTTCTTACATCCTGACTTATCAAATAATTCAATTCCCTCTTGAAGGCTCATTTGAACCTGCTTTCCCCACATTCTCAGGCAATATATTTCAAAGCTGAGCCACTCACTGAGTGAAAAGGTGTTTTTTTTCTCAAGTTGCTGAAGCTTCTTTTGCTAATTATCTTAAATTTGTGCCATCATGTTTTTGATTTTTCGAATGGGTGCTTTTTCCCTCCATCTACTCTGTGCAAACCCAATAGTTTTGAATCTCTATGTCAAATCATATCTCAACCTTCTGTTCTCCAAGAAGAAAGAGTGTCCTAACTTCTCCGGTTCATTTTCAATAACTGAAGTTCACTCTTTCACGTCCTAACATTGTTCCTAAAGTGTGGCACACTGAAGTGGATACAATTCTTTAGTCAAGGAGAAACCAGTCTTCTGGACAAGTTTAACATAATCTACTTGCTTTTATACTTTGTACCTTTCATTAGGTCAGCCATTAATTAATGGGAGGGAATGAAAAGTCCACTCTTACTTCTAATTTATTTGCTCGTATTTGCATTTCTTGGAGGTCTAGATTTCTCTAGATAGAAACTTCAGAGAAGAAATGGAGACAATGCAAGATTTAATAAGATGGATGCAGAAAACCTACTTCCATGAGCAGGGGACATCAGAACTAAGGGGCACCAACAAAGGAAGCCACTAACAAATCAACAAAGCAAGTCAAGCAAAACGTTATGCAGAGAATGGTTAGAATGTAGAATATGCTCCCACCCAGAACAATTGAAGCAAACTCCGTTTTAAGTGAGGGATAGATAAACACAAGGGAAAAAGTAAGAGAAGGATATGTTGGTGGAGTTTGATAACAAGGTGAGATGAGGCTCATATGCTATATAAACATCTACTGGATCAAATGGCCTGCTTCAGTACTGTTAATACTGTACAATACAATGTAAAAAATGCCAAATCTTCTGAATCTAGGTATAGTATTTTTTTGAAAACTGTTTATAAACACTGAGTCTTGGAACTTTTTCTTTAGATTAGACTACTTACAGTGTGGAAACAGGCCCTTCGGCCCAACAAGTCCACACCGACCCACCGAAGCGCAACCCACCCAGACCCATTCCCCTACATTTACCCCTTCAACTCTCACTACGGGCAATTTACCATGGCCAATTCACCTAACCTGCACATTTTTGAACTGTGGGAGGAAACCGGAGCCCCACGCAGACACGGGGAGAATGTCAAACTCCACACATTCAGTCGCTTGAGGCGGGAATTGAACCCGGGTCTCTGGCGCGGTGAGGCAGCAGTGCTAACGATTGTGCCACCGTGCCGCTCCGCCCACTTGATGTTGAGTAATTTGCAATAATTTATCTGATTGTTATACCAGAATACTAAATTGAATTTTTTGTAAAATAAGAGAAGTCAAATTTATCAAGATCCAAATGTCTCAGAATATTGAAGAAAAAAAAGCACGGAATATAAAATTGTATGCTTGTATCCATCTTGAGGTAATTTGAAGCAACTTGAAACATTGAGATAATACTTGCACATTAAAATGCAACAAATTAGCCTTCAGTAGACAAACACACAAAAGCTACTCACTCCAACAATTCATAATTGGATTTCTTTTCCAAGGCATTTCCCCGCATTTCCTTATAAAATCTCCTAAAAAAAAATAAAAATTGTTCAAAACACAATCAGTGATCTGGTAATTAAACTATTATGCACTTGAATTCCTATTCTACAGAGAAAACTATTGTGACTGAAAAAAAAAGCTTAAGAAAATAATTTGAGAGCATGTGGAACTCAATTTTAACATTTACAAAGCAGGAGACAACAGCTTTGCTTCATTTGGAGGTCGCCACTGATGATGTTACCTAGCCAGGTAGCTCAGTGAGCAAACCTACACCCTAAACCTCAACCTGAGCTACAAACCTTCACAAACCTTGCAAGAAGGTTATTGCTGAGCAGGTGCTGCTTAATAGTACTCTCAATTATACCTTCCATCACTTCACCGATGATTGAGTGTATACAAATGACACTCAATTTGGCTAGTTGGATTTGTCCTCCTTTGTATGTTCTGAACACACCTGGACAATTTTCCAGATTTGTGACCATACTGGAACAGTTGGCTATGGCTGCAGATACTTCTGGAACACAAGTCTTCGGTACTATTACCAGAATGTTGTCTGGGCTCAAGCATCAATGCCTCTAGCTGTTTCTTTCATGCAGAGTGAATAGAATTTGCTGAACAATGGCAGCTCTAAGTGGAGGAAACCAAGATGAGTCATCCACAAAGCACTTCAGGCTGAAAATTGTTGTGAATGCTTCAGCCTCATCTTTTTCATTAATAGCTTGCCAATCATTAAGGATAGGTATATTTATGGAGTCTCCTCCTCTAATAAATCATTTAATTGTCTACCCCCTTCACACGTGGAAGCAATAGGATTGCAGAGCTTAGATCTGATTTGTTGGTTATGCAGTCACTTGATTCTGTCTATCACTTGTTGCTAATGCTGTTTGGCATATCAGTAGTCCTGCTTTATAGCTTTACCAGATTGACATCATATTTTTAGGTATATCCGGTACTACTCCTGGTATGCCTTCTGCACTCTCCATTGGACCGGCGTTGATCCCTTGGCTTGATGATAGTGGTAGAGTGAGGGATGTCCCATGGCATGAGTTTAGAGAATAATTCTGCTACTGCTGATGGCTCACAGCACCTCATGGATGCCCAAGACTTTGAGTTGCTAGATCTATTCCAAGTCTGTCCATTTAGCATAGTGATTGAGAGCATATTATGTTGTGTGGCACAACGTACAGGCAGGACGTCGTCTCCACTGTGATTGTGCAGTGGTCACTCTTACTGATACTGCAAGAACAGATGCATCTGCAATGGCAGAATGGCGAAAATTAAGTCAAGGTATGTTTCTTCTTCTCCCATCCACACCTGTCACAGGTCCAACTGAGCAGTTATGTCCTTTAGGCCCCACCTAGAGTACATTCCAAGTGCTTGCCACCCTCAATGCTTCTCTCAAATGGTTTTCAACATGGAGCTAATTCATCAGTTGAAAGGGTGCTGGGGATGAAATATGGTAATTAGCAGGAGGCTTGGACAAGTTGACTGAATTAGCAAGTGTATGGCAAATAAAGTGCATTGTGGATAAAGGTGAGGTTATCCACTTTGGTAGCAAAAACAGGAAGGAAGATAATTATCAAATACTGATACACTGGGAATGGGGTGGGGTGGGGAAACGACTCGAGTGTCCTTGTCCACCAGTCGCTGAAAGTGAGCATGCAACAAATGATATGTAAGCCTTCCTACAGTGGATTCAAGTAAAGGAGCAGGGATGTCTTGCTGCAACAGGATCTTGGTAGAAATCACACCTAGAGTATTGTGTGCAGTACTTCATAGAAATTATAAGAATAACAAGTGATCCCATTGAAACATAAGATCCTGAGAAGATTTGATAGGATATTTTCTCAGGTGGGGGTAATTAGAACTAGAAACGTGGTTTAAAATTAAGATGTCTCCCATATATGATCAAGATGAGGAGAACATTTTTCATCTCAGAGTCATCAGGTTGTGGAATTCACTTTTCCAGAAATCAGTGGAAGCTGTGTCATTGAATACATCCATACTTGGTTGACAAGTGAGTCAAGGGGTAGAGGGAACAGGAAAGAAAACAAAATTAAGGCTACAATCAAAGCAGCCATGATCTTACTGAATGACAAAACAGGCATAAGGGGCTGAATAGCCTACTCCTACTATTGCTTATCACCTTATCATGAAAATAGTACAAACTCAAAATGTCTCGTGTGTAAATTCAGAACAGCTATATCAGCAGATATAGCTGGAACTACTCTTGTTTAATCACTTTTACTTTTCTTCATGATTTTGAACTTAGTTACATACTGCTTACAGTCAAGCCTCAATTGCATTCCATAATACAAAGAACTGTAACTAATTAATACCAACTAATATTGCAAGTGACTACTTACAGCCAGAGCGCCAACAGTGAGCAAAAGGGACAAAATATTCATTTAATTAATTCATGTGCTGACTAGCCTTTGGTTTAATACCTAATTAGATTTCTGCACACCTGAATTTACCAAGTAGAAAACCTTTCAAATGTATTAATATTGGTAAAGTTACTACAATAGACTTACCTGATCTCAAGACATCCCAGTTTCAGTGCAATATCCTGGTCCACTTGATCTGCTATGTCCATCATGTAATCATTCTTAACCTAAACATGAAAATACATTCAATAAGAGTAAATATTCAAGCTATGATTTTTGAATTGCCCTGCTGATTAATCATATGACATATAATGACATGACCATCTTGGATACCTAGAGATTCGAAATTAAGATATATTAAGTTATGAATAACAAACACATTAATTTGTGTAATCACACTTTCAGAGTCAATTTCAAACAGCAAAGAATTACTCAAATTTCAATTCTCAAGTATTTTCAGTTACGTTTTCTTACAGAATATTTAATAAGCAAAGTAGTGATTAATTGCTTCTTTGCTGAAATTAGTTATGAAAGTTTGGCATATTTTTCAATTCATTTTACAATATATTGCTACAGGACCTTTTCAGTAATCAACAGAATTATAACAATTATTTTAATCTAAGCTTTGTAGGTGATGTTATAAATCATTACTTGACAGCTCAGGTCCCAAAAGATGCATGGGATGTCATCTTCCACCATCCTGAGGTGACGGTCACACTGCTGATGCAGGAATGAAGGAAGAACATTCAATTTGTCTTGGCTGAAGGATACAGCTACAGAACCTGCTAGCTGTATTCAGCCAGAAATGTCAAGTACCATAGTCTACATGGGCCGAAGGGCCTTTTAAGTCTGTGTCACTCTAGGTCATGAGAATAAAGTGCAATACAAACTAAAAATATCACAGACAAAGTAATTCACAGCTTTCACAGACTGATTTATAAGCACCATTACAATAAAGTGGCTTTCTGGAAGTTAAAAAGAATATTATTTGCAAAGGTCAGACATTGCAATCTTCCAACTCCCAAGTTCAGCCTCAATTATCTACTAGTGGGCGGCACAGTGGCACAGTGGTTAGCAATGCTGCCTCACAGCGCCAGAGACCCGGGTTCAATTCCCGCCTCAGGCGAATGATTATGTGGAGTTTGCACATTCTCCCTGTGCATGCGTGGGTTTACTCCGGGTGCTCCGGTTTCCTCCCACAACCCAAAAATGTGCAGGTTAGGTGAATTGGCCATGCTAAATTGCCCGTAGTGTTAGGTGAAGAGTTAAATGTAGGGGAATGGTCTGGGTGGGTTGCGCTTCGGCAGGTAGGTGTGGACTTGTTGGGCCGAAGGGCCTGTTTCCACACTAAGTAAATAATTCGTCCTGCAGCTCCACACATTCATGCATTGTATGCTATTTTAAAAGAAAAAAAAATCTTCTTTTATTGTAGGTGTGGACTTGTTGGGCCGAAGGGCCTGTTTCCACACTGTAAGTAAATAATTCGTCCTGCAGCTCCACACATTCATGCATTGTATGCTATTTTAAAAGAAAAAAAAATCTTCTTTTATTGTAACTAATCAAATTTGGAGATAGAATATCTGAACTAAATCAGTGAACTAGCAAAAACAAATGTGAACAATCAATTCCAGTTGACTTAACCATATATTCTACCCTGAAGAGAGAGTTTATCTATGACCCAGAACATTTTGCTGTTCCCTTATATATAAATCTTACAGCTTTCAGAACTTCTTTAAAAGGAGGTAAAACATTATCATCACTATATACAGAAAATAACTCCCCCAACTGAATATGAACCCTAACAAATATAAGATGTTAAATAAAGCTTTACTAGTCTGAACAATATATCGGTGTATACAAATACATGCCCTGCATGACATCAACAATTCTTTCTAATGTGGAAAAACCACTACTGAGCTTTGAAGAAAATTAAAGAATAAATGAAAAGGGATAGACATTTAGAACTGAGATAGGGACGAATTTCTTCACTGAGTGAATATTTAGAGTTCACTGCTCCAGAGGGCTGTGCAGGCTCCGTTGTTGGACTACATTGCAAGGTAAGATCAATAGACTGCTACATTTAGAACACAGAACACTGAGAAGTACAGCACAGAATAGGGCCTTTGGCCCACGATGTTGTGCCGAGACCTTCCACCCTACCAACCTTCGCATAAACCAAATCATCCGCCGACATTTCCGCTACCTCCAAAAAGACCCCACCACCAGTGATATATTTCCCTCCCCAACCCTTTGCGACTTCCGCAAAGACCGTTCCCTCCGTAACTACCTGGTCAGGTCTACACCCCCCTACAACTCACCCTCCCATCCTGGCACCTTCCCCTGCCACCGCAGGAACTGTAAAACCTGCGCCCACACCTCCTCCCTCACCTCTATCCAAGGCCCTAAAGGAGCCTTCCACATCCATCAAAGTTTTACCTGCACATCCACTAATATCATTTATTGTATCCGTTGCCCCCGATGCGGCCTCCTCTACATTGGGGAGACTGGGCATCTCCTAGCAGAGCACTTTAGGGAACATCTCTGGGACACCCGCACCAATCAACCACACCACCCCGTGGCCCAAC
>NC_057713.1:18576574-18595264 GCF_004010195.1 Chiloscyllium plagiosum
CTTGTCCTACCTATCTCCTTTTCCACCTATCCACTCCACCCTCTCCTCCCTGGCCTATCACCTTCGTCCCCTCCCCCACTCACCTATTGTACTCTATGCTACTTTCTTCCCACCCCCACCCTCGTCTAGCTGATCTCTCCACACTTCAGGCTCTTTGCCTTTATTCCTGATGAAGGGCTTTTGCCCGAAACGTCGATTTCGCTGCTCCTTGGATTCTGCCTGAACTGCTGTGCTCTTTGAGGAGAAAGTGAGGTCTGCAGATGCTGGAGATCAGAGCTGAAAATGTGTTGCTGGAAAAGCGCAGCAGGTCAGGCAGCATCCAGGGAACAGGAGAATCGACGTTTCGGGCATAAGCCCTTCTTCAGGAAACTTTCCTCATTCCTGAAGAAGGGCTTATGCCCGAAACGTCGATTCTCCTGTTCCCTGGATGCTGCCTGACCTGCTGCGCTTTTCCAGCAACACATTTTCAGCTGCTGTGCTCTTCCAGCACCACTAATCCAGAATCTGGTTTCCAGCATCTGCAGTCATTGTTTTTACCTAATATAAAATATAGTAACTTAACCCACGCACCCCTCAACTCACTGCTATCCATGTGCCTGTCCAGCAGTCACTTAAACGTCCCCAATGACTCTGCTTCCACCACCACAGCTGGCAACGCATTCTACGCATTCACAACTCTGTGTGTAAAGAACCTACCTCTGATGTCTCCTTTATACCTTCCTCCTAATATCTTCAAACTATGACTTCTCGTACCAGTCAATCCTGCTCTGGAGAAAAGTCTCTGGCTATTGACTCTATCTATTCCTCTCATTATTTTGTATACCTT
This sequence comes from Chiloscyllium plagiosum, assembly GCF_004010195.1. NCBI lineage: Eukaryota > Metazoa > Chordata > Chondrichthyes > Orectolobiformes > Hemiscylliidae > Chiloscyllium > Chiloscyllium plagiosum. The sequence goes on from NC_057713.1 coordinate 18,577,401, forward strand.
GATCAAGTCTCCTCTCTTCCTCCTCCTCTCCACAGAAAAAGTCCAAGCTTATTCAACCTCTCTTCATAAGGCAAGCCCTTCAGTTCAGGCAACATCCTAGTAAACTTTCTTTGCACCCTCTCCAAAGCCTCTGTTTCTTTCCTATGGTAGAACTGAACACAATATTTCAAGAGTGGACTTGTAGAGCTGCAGCAAAACCTCGCGGCTCTTAAACTCGATTCCCCTGTTAATGAAAGCCAAAACACCATATGCTTTCTTAACAACCCTATCCATTTGGGTGGCAACTTTGAGGGATCTATGTACTTCGACACCCAGATCCCTCTGTTCCTCCACACTGCCAAGAATCCTGTCTTTAATCCTACATTCAACATTCGAGTTTGACCTTCCAAAATGCATCACTTTGCATTTATCCAGATTGAACTCCATCTGCCATTTCTCAGCCCAGCTCTACATCCTATGTCGCGCTGCAGCCTACAGTAGCCCTCTATACTACCGACGACACCTCCAACCTTTGTGTCATCTGCAAATTTACTAACCCTCCCCTCAACCTCCTCATCCAAGTCATTTATAAAAACTACAAAGTGCAGAGGCCTAAGAACAGAGCACTGTGGGACCCCAAACAACACTCTCCACCAGGCAGAATACTTTCCATCTACAACCACTCTCTGCCTTCTGTCAACCAGCCAATTCTGAATCCAGAAAACCAAATTTCCCTGTATCCCATACTTCCTGACTTTATGATTGAGCCTTTCTTGGGGAATCCTATTAAATGCCTTGCTGAAGTCCATATACACCACATCCACTACTCAACCGTCGTTGATCTGTTTTGACACCTCCTCAAAGTATTTAAAAAGATCAAGGTATGCGGTGTTAGTGCACAAAATCTACAGTGATATGGAAGATCAGCAATAGTCTCACTGGATGGCAGAGTGGGTGAGGTATGGAGTGGCCTACTCCTCCTATTTCTTGGATTCTTATAATTTGCACAACTTATTTTAATTTGATATTTGCCTGGCATCTTGGAATCATTTACAGCCTATTGACTTAAAGTTAACTTTAAGCCATGCTAATCCATAAGGTTACTGGCACATTGAATGACAAAATGATGGAAGCCACAAAACAGAACTAAAATGATCTAAACTATCCTGAATCAGGGGACCATCTGAAGAAAACCCTCAGTTAAAAATAGTTAAGAATAAATCTGAAACATTTGAAAGTCATTTTATTACATGGTCTGCTAATTTTGTAATCAAGGTGGTCAAATTATGGAAAGACTTAATACGTTAAAATTTTATATACTTTCACACAAGTCTGTCAATAGCCAAGAAAACAATTCTTGTTCAAAAACAATGGTTTATAGAACAATGGAATATTGAGCTCAACTGTAAACAATTTATGCTAAAATCATCATGAATAAAATGTGTGTGTGTATGCAACAGTACATCTTTGAACGGTCACTAAACTGCCATTTTCCATTGGAATCAAGTATGATATCATTCCCTTCCCTCAAGTTGCCATTCAAGTTTCAAGTGATAATTGTCAACGAGTCTGATTAAATGTCTTGATATCAGTTTTAACACAGTGATTTGATGCAAAAGTGATGGGATCAGAATGACATTGAAATTTAACAACTTTGGTAAGGAAACAGACTTGCACAATTAGCTGTTTACTGCAGTTATTTATACTATCATAGCTAAAACAAAAGTAAATTTCTTAGGATACATTAATAAAGCTAGGATCAAAGATATTGAAGCGCGAGAACGAGTCTAGCAGAATAATAGTGATTAATGCCTAGCTACAAAACAGACAAAGTGTCTGTATAATTTGAAAACGTAGTGACTCAATGGCAATTTGACTGAAGTTGATAAAAACATGAAGGAACTAGATTATGTGTATGCTCAAATATCTGAAACAATTAAAAAAGAATTTTCCAGACTTTTCTTGAGAGAATTGGCCAGGGTTCTAAATCAGCTTTTCACTTCTCCAGAAAATCACATTGTTTTAGGCAGGTGAGAGTTTTCTGTGTTGTAATATGAAGAACAGGGGTAGCAAATGCCAAAGGCAACACTGCCAGCTGCAACTTCCACTCCAAGCCACAAACCATCCTATCTTGGAAATATCATGAATTCTTTGCTGTTGCAGGGTTAAAATCCTGGAACTCCCTACCTATGAGTACTTATGAAGGACAGGATTGACTGATATTTTGAAAGCAGAAACAAAATAATTAAACAGAAATATACAACAGTCGAAGAGTGTGGTGCTGGAAAAACACAGCCGGTCAGGCAGCACCCCAGGAGCAATAGAATTGATGTTTCGAGCATAAGCTCTTCATCAGAAATGACCCCTCACTCCTGATGAACAATTGATGCTCAAAACGTCGATTCTTCTGCTCCTTAGATGCTGCCTGACCAGCTGTTCTTTTCCAGCACCAGACTCTTCAACTCTGATTTCAAGCATCTGCAGTCCTCAATTTCTCCTAGAAATATACAACACCCAAATAATGCTTACATGCTTTACATGCACAAGCACAATATACGCTTATTGCATATACATTTGGTGCCTAGTTTCCCACACAACAGTGAACATTCCTCAAATATAATTAATTGATTATCAAATGCTTTGAAACATCCAGAGGTTGCTAAGTGTTTCATAATTTTTTTTCTAGATGGTTGTGCATGTCAAAACAGAGAGTAATTTGAGAAACTAGTCCATTTTTAAACATATTTTAACTCAGAGTTGAGGTCATATAGCAATTATTATCTCTATCAGTTACATTGGTCCATTTAGATATCAGGTGGTCAAAGAAAAATTTCATAAAAATAAGATGTTCCAACCATTCAATAAGTGCAACTGACATTTCTGAATCAGAGACCATATGTACTGCAGACCCAATCTAGTAACAACAGTGATAATGGAACATAATTCCATCACTGATTTTTTAAATTTCATTTTTTAGAGTTTTGAGATTTTGGTGTCACTTAAGATTTGATGAATTTTAGTTGATCACAACACAATATGAAAGAACAACCTGCATATATGATAAAGGTAGGTAGACATTGTTTAGCTCAGTTTGCTGACTGTGATGGAGAATGATGCCAACAGTGTGGGTTCAATTGCCCACATTTAGCTGAGAATACCATGAAGGATTCTCCTTCTCAATCTCATCACTCTGTTGACGTGTGATGACCCTCACATTAAAACCCCCATCAGTCATCTCTTTAATGAGAGAGCAGCCCTATGGTCTCTGAAGGCAATGGCAACTTTACCTATCCTTTTCTTTATATGATAAATAAAAGATATGTTAAATATTACTTTTATTATATTACTCACCAGCAATTTCAAGTTAAATTTTCTTTCAGCAAATACAGTTTTATGTGACTCACATTACACAATGCATTATTTCAAATATTAAACTGTGGCCTTGTAAACATATTTGATCATAGTTGGAAAAGCACCTGTCAATTATTTCTGAGTAACAAACCCAATTTCCTTAACCTATCCTAAAATAAACAGCTCAAAAGTAAAATCATTTGTAAGTGTTGCAGTTCGCTGTCTGGTAAACTCTGCTGAAATATGAATTAAGTTCACCAAAGGTTTGAGATTCTAGCTTTTGAGTCATATCAAAGCTTTTTGTGAGACACTTAGCTGTAATGGAAAAATGCAGCAAACACGTTAGCTTTTTAAATTACTCAATGAGTTTTTAATACTTAATAAGACACAAAATAAATAAAGCTGATCTATTGTGGTGTTGCCCATTGTAAATTATTCAGAGATTCATAAGGACCGGTTGTTTTTCATTCATTCATTGGATGTGAACTTCGCTGGCCAATCCAGTACTGCCCCTGAGAAGGTGATGAGCCACCTTCTTGAATGATAGCAGTACATATGGTCTAAATAAATCCTCAGTAATATTGGGGAGGGTGTTCCAGAATTTTGACCTACAACAATGAAGGAATAATGTATTTACATGGCAGGCTGGTGTGTAGTTTGGAATGTAACTAGCAGGTGGCCGTATTCCTACATGTCTGCTACCCCTGTTTTTCCTAAATGTAAGAGAGGTTTGGAAGGCACAGCAAAGGAGACTTGACAAATTGCAGTGCATCTTGACCAGCAATGGTAGAGGGAGCGAATGCTCAAGATTGTGCAAATCAAATCATCTGCTTTATCCTGGATGGTGGCGAGTCAATTTTAGTTTGTTGGAGTTTGTACACAGCAAGGCAAGTCAACAGTACATTACCGAACTCCTGACTTGCAGATGCTGGAGTAGGATGAGTTACTCTTGATAATCGGCAAACTTAAGGAAGGGGTTGTCCACACTTCTATCAAGTGGCATTTGCTCAGAAGTAACTTGGTCAATAACATTTAGTTGCGTTCCTTCAAGATTAGGGGCGGCATGGTGGCTCAGTGGTTAGCACTGCTGCCTCACAGCGCCAGGGACCCAGGTTTGATTCCCAACTTGGGTTACTGTCTGTGTGGAGTTTGCACGTTCCCCCAGTGTCTGCGTGGGTTTCCTCCAGGTGGTCTGGTTTCCTCCCACAATCCATAGGTGTGCAGGTTAGGTGAATTGGCCATGCTAAATTGCCCATAGTGTTAGGTACATTAGTCAGGGGTAAATGGGTCTGGGTGGTTGCTCTTCGGAGGTCGGTGTGGACTTGTTGGGCTGAAGGGCCTGTTTCCACATTTGGGAATCTAATCTAATAAAGATTCCTGATAACATGATCCAAACATGGCTAAAAAGTGCTAAATCTCAGGAAATGAGATGAGATGATCATAGCAAGTATAAGAATAAAGGAGCCCAAGTAAAACTAGAGTTAATAGGCATCAGAGGAAAAGCTTTCCACCAACAGAAATCAATCCAAAGCACAGAATCAGGCTGAACCATCTTTAGCTGCTCCACCACTGACCGTCCATTGTTACACAACCAGAAGTGGGATATTCACTGATGATTGCTTAATTTTCAGCACAATTTCTATTTCCTCAGATACTGAAGTAGCCAATGTTCAAATGCAGCAAGACTTGAACAATATCCAGATTTTGGTTGACAAATGTGTCACACCACATTAAGTGTCAGGCAATGTCCATCTTCAACAAGAGGGAGACTACCTGTTGCCCCATGACATTTAATAGAATTACCATTTCTCAATTCCCCCACTATCAACATCCTGGAGGGGTTACCATTGACCAGAACCCAACTAATCATATTAATACCTTGATGACAAGAATGGGTCAGGCATTAGGAATTGTACAGTGAAGCATTAACCTCCCAACTACACCAAGCTTGCTCAAGGCACAATTTAGGAGTGTTATGGAATACTCCCTACATTCCAACCCAGAAACCTCTTTCCAAATTCTTGAATATATCAGATTTTCGAAGATTTCTGCTTACCTCCTTGATAAAAATGCTGCTACATTCCTTGCATTGCAACAGCACCTACACTTTAAAAGTACTTCTTTGACTGCAATGCAGTTTTAGATACCAGGTGGTCACACAAACCACTATATAAATGCAAAACTTTCTTTTTTCCTGTGACAATAACTCTGCTCCATTCTACAAAAATGTGCTGGGGACTTAGTGTAATTGTTTTATGTTGCAAGTTTCTGAGATGTCCTACTCTACCTAATTGTGTTTTCTCAAGCAAAGAGAAGAATGTTTTATGTACAGAAAAAATTATGAACGATCATTTAAAAATCTAAGTATCCATATTTTCAGTGCATCAATGAGGCCAAGTTTCTTGAAAGTACAGCAGTAACCAGAAAACGTTTTTTAAAAATCCACAAACAGCAATTGACATGCATTTAGTGTTACACTATTTGATTAAAAAAACAAATTTGAACATGTTTGCAGATCTTTACTGTGTGTACATTAATTGAGATGTCAACAGGTTATTCAAACATGAACAAGAAATGAACAAACATTAGCTCACCTGTTGATAAAAGAAATTTAAACTTGGCTTGTCTTCATTAAACTCATTCAGGAAGCCTTTAGGTAGATATCTGATTCTTAACTCGTATCTGCCAGAATAAAAGAAAACATTACATTGACTGTCAATTTTCAAGCTGGCAACAAAGTTGAATACTTCTTGATTGACTTTATGAAAGCACTTGAAAACCTGACAATATGTAACCCTTTGTTGGAATGAATATGTATTTAAAAATCTTATGATCTATTATTACTATTGCAAATGGTTTTAAGATCATTTATGTCAATCAGGAAAGGCAAGGGTCCCAATATCAATGCCCAGTCCCAGAAACTTCCTCCAGTCCCAGAAATACCCAATGACCATTACTTCCTGTTCCTTATCACTCAAACAATTCGTAATCACGTTGCTACTGTCTCTTTTTGTGCCATGACCTATAACTTTCCTCATAAGCCTGTTGAATAACAAATGCCTTGTAGAAATCCAGGTATACCACACCAACAGGGTTATCCTGATTGAGCCTAGTACCTCTTCAAGAAACTCTAGCAAGCTAGTTAAACATGATCTCCCCTTTAGAAATCTATTCTGACTCTTCCTAATAAACCCACTTTCTTCAATGTGTCTACTTATTCTATGCCAAAAGATTGTTTCAACAAGCTTCCCACAGTGAAGTTAAACTAACTGGTCTGTAGTTGCTCAGATTATCCTTATAACTATTCTTGAACAAGGCATAAATGTTTGCAATTTGCTTCTGGCAGCAACCCCTACACTTCACAAACACCTCCTGCATCTAAACTTGGCCCACCTCTTTCCCATTCTTTCTCATGGACTGTACACATCTTGTTGTAGGAAACTCTCCTGAATGCAATCTAAACATTTTCCCCCCTCACTATGCCTTACACCATCAGTATCAGTATTGGGAAATTGAAAGTCTCCATTATAACTGACATTATTACTCTATAAATTCCCTGCAGATTTGTTCTTTATTATCTTTTCCACTAGTTAATGGTCTGCAGACTACACCAAGCAATGTAATTTTATTTGTACCTGTTTTATTCCTTCGCTCTAGCCAAATTGACTATGTCCTATAACCCTCTGTTAGGGCTGCCCATAACTAAATAACACAAAATGGCCGATGGCTGCCCATAGCTAATACAGCATAACAAGGCTGACAGAAACATTTTAAGGTTGCTGAATGAGCATATGAATTTGATAATAATATTTAACATTTGAATTATGTAATCTTACTAACAGCAGCTGTCAGACATAGATAATAACATTTAACATTTGATTCATCACAGGTCGAACAATTGCAGCACACTAATTAGTTGTTTAATCAATAATTATAGAGCTGAATTAGTTATAGAAAAGCATTAAAGAAAAAGATTCAATCCAGCTTCAGACAATTAAAAAAAACCTCCTGTATCACTGCAGGGAGAAATGAATATAGACTTTAGCCAACAATGGAATGTGAACTGAATGAACACATTAAGGCACAACTTGTTAGCTAAAGAATTCTAACATTAGGCATAGCCACATAACTTTGTTGAAAGTTGTCAAAAATCAATATTATTTCTTGTAAGGAGAAATTTAAAACACTCTGAAGCAACAGGTAAGTATCCAATTAATTGGCAGTTAACACTGTGCCGCTGGCAAATATTACTTGAATACAGTATCCATGTGAAAAGCCTCAATAGAGGAGATAAGAGTCTGGAAGACATCTTGAAAGACCACGGTTGGACTGACGGGGGGGGGGGGGGGGGGGTAAATTACAATAAAGGTCATCTGAATCTACCCCTCGACTCAGATCTCATATTTTCAATGAGGGTCCAACACCTCTGATGCATCCATTTTCTCTAGCGCTGCAATGTCTCCTTAACCAACACTGCTACCTTTCCGGTCTTTTCTATCTTTTCTGAACAACTTATACTAAGGAATATGTAAGATCTATGGCTTTTGTGCCTTGAGCCAAGTCTCTATTATTATCACAGCATCATATTTCCACATGGTAATATTTATCTGTAACTCCCAATCTTATTTACAATGCATTTATATACATGTCATTAACTCTGTCTTGGACTTCATTTCTTACTCCCTTACTCCAACTTCACCTGTTAAATGATCACTCTCTGTGCCAGTGCTATCTGTATACCCAGATATTTTACATATCCTTGTATTCTCCTCTACTATTCCCACACACCTGCCATTTTAAATTTAAAACTCTCCCAAAAGCACTCGCAAAATGTCTGTAAGGAACGACCAGCTCTATTCAGGTGCAACCCACCTAACTTGTAAAGGTGCCTTCTTCCCCAGAGCCAGTCCAAGTGTCCCAGTAAGCTAAAGCCCTCCCTCCTGCAACATCTCTCCAGCCAAGCATTCATCTGCCATATCTTCCTATTTCTGTACTAACCTGCAAGTGGTACTGGGAGTAATCTAGAGATTTCTACATTTCACATCCTGGTTGCTAACTTTCTTCCTAGCTCCCTGAATTCAGTTTTCAGAACCACATCCACTTGCTACTTTAGTCACTGGTACTAATGTAGACACCACCTCTGGTTGTTCACCTTTCCCCAGAAGAATGCTCTGGAGCTGCTCTGTTCCACCCCTGACAATGACATTAGGGAGGCAACAGATCATCTTGGAGTCATGTTGACAGCCAATGAGATGCCTATCTGCTCCCCTAACCAATGACCCCTATCACCATGGCTCCTCCTTTTTCTTCCTCACCTCTACATAATCTGGTCACTCAATGCCAGAAGCTTAGCCCTGACTGCACTCCCTTGAGGAACTAGCACTCTCATCAGCTTCCCAAATGGAAAACAGATTTGAAAGGGAGACCAAAATGACTCCTGTTACACCCGCTGGTTTCTCTTGAACTGCCTAGTGGTCACCCAGTCCCTTCCTTCCTCTTAAGGTGCGGTGTATCGACATTTCTAAATGTCCTATCCACATAACTCTTAGCTTCACAGATGTGCCATAGTGTCTTCAGCTATTGCTTGAACTCCAAACTTATCAGCTCCAGGACAGGATATAAATGGAACCTGAAGCCAAAGACCCAAGTACTCTTGCATCTTCATGATTTGATTATTAGTGCGTCACTATATACGGTTTTGATTATAGTATATGGTCTTTCTTACTTCCATTCTTCTGGAGGATGATGCTGCTCAAATTTTTCACGTACATGTGAAACGCCCATGTCTGGATGCAGCCAGTGGACCTCTTCAGAACGCACATGACTGAGTCGAATTCCAAAGCAGGCCACATTTTTAACTTTGTGAGAATCTACAATCTTCTGAATAATACCCTGAAACATGGCACAGATATATAATTAAATTGAATTGTACAGTATAGCAAAAAAAAGGTATAACTGCCGTTTAAATACCAATTTTGAAATCAACCATTTAACCTTCGGCCTAAAGTTAATAACCTACTACAGATTTTTACGTTACAAAGTGCAATTTATTTCCAAGAGTTAAAATATGGAGGCAAAAAATATTAGCAGCATGCTGGTAACATAGCATTACTTGCAGAATCTGAAAAGTCTCTATAAAATATTGTACATAAAATAAAATTGAGGTTTTGAATATAAATGAATACCAAAAAGACATAAACAATGATAATTAGAAAGAATATATTAAAGGAAACTAAAGTGAAATTTGAAGCAGATGGTGTTACACTGGACCACAGCTAAGTTTTCCTATTTAGAACAAATGATAACACAAGTTGGTCGAGATGTTGCATAAGTTATAATGAGCTCACAGTTAGCCCAAGGTAATTTTCAGATAAAGTAGGTGTTCACAAATGATCAAGACACTAAAGTTGTAACAATGAAAAACTGTTACATTTTTTCCACTTTCTTTATGCCTCAGAAAAAGGACAACATCTATGGAACAAAAAATTGAAATATGGATACTAAAATGTATGCTAAAATACACACACTAAACATAAATAAAGGAATAACCTGAACTTGTAAAAGCAAAGAAAGATTCTTAAAAGGCACTTGGAGCTGGAAGGAGATCTATTCTAGAACTCAAATGGCATCATATGACCCCACCACACTTCTGTGTCTGTAAAATCTTCCTTACTGTCTTGTTTTGACGCCATCATCTTGATAAAATTGTTATGATCACTCTACCTTAATTAGTTTGTACAGTTTTGAGTTACTTTGGTTAGATCCTCAGTATGCGACTCTTATACCGATCATGTTATTCCAATCATTTGGTTTATCTCCAGCACTGCTTTACTTTTAATACTTTGTAATTATCTCTCTGCCTCATTTAATCAGATTATAGGTTATTCCTTCATTTGCTATTCAGCTGTTGACATTTTACTCGTGCCAATCAAACCCACCATCCTGTGGCCGAAAATTTCAACTCCCCCTCCCACTCTGCCAAGGACATGCAGGTCCTGGGCCTCCTCCATCGCCACTCCCTCACCACCCGACTACCTGGAGGAAGAACACCTCATCTTCCGCCTTGTGATCCTCCAAAACCATGGCAAAGTGGACTTCACAAGTTTCCTCATTTCCTGTCCTCCCACCTTACCCCAGTCCAACGTTCCATCTTAGCACCGTCCACATGACCTGTCACACCTGTCAATCTTCTTCCCACCTCTCTGCTCCACCCTCCTCTCCAACCTATCACCTTTACCCCTACCTCCTTCCACCTACTGCACTCTTAGCAACCTTCTCGCTCCACCTCCCTCCCATTTATCTCTCTACCCCTGAGGCTCCGAGCCTCATTCCTGATGAAGGGCTTTTGCCCAAAATGTCAATTTTCCTGCTCTTAGGATGCTGGCTGACCTGCTGTGCTTTTCCAGCACCACTCTAATCTTGACTCTACTCACACCTATCGGCACTCTATACCATGTGTTTGATCTTTTGATCTCTTTGCCATTGATCTCGCAGCTATAAATTCTTTTAAAAATGGCACAACATCAGGTTATAGTCCAACAGATTTATTTAGAAGCACTAGCTTTTGGAGTGCCACTCCTTCTTCAGGTGGTTGTGGAGTTGAACCGTAAGACACAGAATTTGTAGCAAATGATTACAGTGTCATGCAAGTAAAATGATCCATTTAACAAATCTCTATTGTTAAGTTTTTCATCTTTTAGAAAGGGTTTTAATTCACTTGCTTAGTAAAAAGACTGGTGCATCTTAGCTTTGAATATACTTAATTACCCAGACTAAATAACCCCCTGTGGTAAGGAGTTCCATAGATCCACTAACCTCAGGAAAAAAATCCCTCCTCATCACAGTCTTAAATGGACAATCCTTTATTGTGAGATTGTGCTCTCTGGTCATAGACTCTCCCACAATGGGAAGTAATCTTTCTGCACCTGTCCTGTCAAGTCCCCCAAGAATCTTGTATATTTCAGGGTCACAGGAGTGTGCTGGCAGACAGCAAACTGGTTTGAAGTGTGTCTACTTCAATGCCAGAAGTATCCAAAATAAGGTAGGTGAGCTTGCAGCATGGATAGGTACCTGGGACTTCGATGTTGTAGCCATTTTGGAGACATGGATAGAGCAGGGTGAGGAATGGATGTTGCAGGTTCCAGGGTTTAGATCTTTCATTAAAAACAGGCAAGGCAGTAAAAGCGGGGGAGGCATGGTCTTGTTAGTCAAAGATAGTATAACGGTGGCTGAGAGAAGTTTTGATGACGACCCGTCTACTGAGGTAGTGTGGGCTGAGGTTAGAAACAGGAGAGGCAAGGAGCGGTCACACTGCTTGGAGTGTTTTTTATAGACCTCCGCAGAGGTCCAGGGATTGGAAGAGGATTAGCAAAATTAATCTGAGTAGGAGTGAAAGGAACAGGGTGGTCATTACGGGGGACTTTAACTTCCCCAACATTGACTGGAAATGTTATAGCTCTAGTACGTTGGATGGATCAGTTTTTGTCCAATGTGTACAGGAGGGTTTCCTGACACAGTATGTCGAAGGGCTGACAAGAGGGGAGGCCACACTGGATCTGGTGCTTGGTAATGAACCAGGCCAGGTGTTTGATTTAGTTGTAGATGAGCACTTTGGAGAGTGACCATAATTCTGTTTAGTTTAGCAATGGAAAGGGATAGGTACATGCCATAGGTCAAGAGTAATTGCAAGGGCAATTATAATGCGATTAGGCAAGAATTAGGATGCATAGAATGGGGTAGCAAAATGCAGGGGATGCAGACAATTGAAATGTGGAGCTGGTTTAAGGAACAGATATTGCGTGTCCTTGATAGGCATGTCCCTGTCAGGCAGGGAGGAAGTGATAAGGTAAGGGAACCGTGGTTTACTACAGAAATTGTATCTCTTGTTAAGAAGAAGGAGGAGGCTCATGAGTTAATGAGGCAAGATGGTACAGATGAGGCGATGGAGAGTTACAGATCAGCTAGGAAGGATTTAAAGAGAGAGTTAAGAAGAGCAAAGAGAGGACACGAGCAGTCTCTAGCAAATAGAATAAAGGAGAACCCTAAAGCTTTCTTTAGGTATGTGAGGAATAAAAGGATGATTAGGGTAGGAATAGGGCCAAAGACAGAAGTGGGAAGTTGAGTGTGGACCCTGTAGAGATCAGAGAGGTCCTAAATGAACATTTCTCATCGGTGTTCACTCAGGAAAAGGAGAATATTGTAGAGGAGAAGAATGAAGTACGAGATATTAGACTAGAAAGGATCGAGGTTAGTTACGCACAGGTGTTATCAATTCTAGAAGAAGTGAAAGTAGACAAGTCCCCTGGACCGGATGGGATTTATCCGAGGATTCTCTGCGAAGCTAAGGAGGAGATAGCAGAGCCTTTGGCTTTGATATTTGAGTCGTCATTGTCTACAGGTTTAGTACCCGAGGACTGGAGGATTGCAAATGTTGTACCCTTGTTCAAGAAAGGCAGCAGGAATGACTCAGGTAATTATAAACTAGTGAGCCTTACTTCTGTTGTAGGAAAGGTTTTGGAAAGGATTATAAGAGATAAGATTTATAATCATCTAGCAAGCAACAATTTGATTTCAGATAGTCAACATGGTTTCATCAAGGGCAGGCCGTGTCTCACAAACCTCACTGAGTTTTTTGAGAAGGTGACCAAGCATGTAGATGAGGGTAGGGCAGTTGATGTGGTATACATGAACTTCAGTAAAGCCTTTGATAAGATTCCACATGGTAGGCTGTTGGAGAAAATGCAGAGGCAAGAAATTGAGGGTGATTTAGCAGTTTGGATTAGAAACTGGCTTTCTGAAAGAAGGCAGCGAGTGGTGGTTGATGGAAAATATTCAGTATGGAGTCCAGTTAGTAGTGGTGTGCCACAAGGATCTGTTTTGGGACCACTGCTGTTTGTCATTTTTATAAATGACTTAGACGCAGGCATAGGTGGATGGATTAGTAAATTTGCATCGACACTAAAGTCAGTGGAGTAGTGGACAGTTTGGAAGAATGCGGGGGACTTAGATAAACTGCAGAATTGGGCTGAGAGGTGGAAAATGGAGATCAATGCAGCTAAATGTGAGGTGATGCACTTTGGGAAGAATAACAGGAAGGCAGAGTGCTGGCTCAGTGGAAAGATTCTTGGTAGTGTGGATGTGCAGAGGGATCTTGGAGTCCATGTGCATAGATCCCTGAAGGTTGCCACCCAGGTGGGTAGTGCTGTTAAGACGGCATGTGGTGTGTTAGGTTTCATTGGAGAGGGATTGAGTTCCGTAACTGTAATTATACAAAACGCTGGTGCGGCCACACTTGGAATATTGTGTACAGTTCTGGTCACCCCATTACAGGAAGGATGTGGAAGCATTGGAAAAGGTGCAGAGGAGATTTACCAGGATGTTGCCTGGTCTGGAGGGAAGGTCTTATGAGGAAAGGCTAAGAGACTTGGGTCTGCTTTCATTGGAAAGAAGAACGCTAAGGGGGGATTTGATAGAGACATACAAGATGATCAGAGGATTAGACAGGGGAGACAGTGAAAGACTTTTTCCTAGGATGGTGACGTCAGCATGTATGAGAGGACATAACTACAAATTGAGGGGTGATAGATTTAAGGCAGATGTCAGAGGCAGGTTCTTTATGCAGAGAGTGGTAAGGGCGTGGAATGCCCTACCTGCTAATGTAGTCAACTCAGCCACATTAGGGAGATTTAAACAATCCTTAGATAAGCACGTGGATGATTTTGGGATAGTGTAGGGGGACAAGCTGAGAATAGTTCACAGATCGGCGCAACATCAAGGGCTGAAGGGCCTGTTCTGTCCTGTATTGTTCTATATTCAATACAACTTTCATTCTTCTAAATTCCAATGAGTACAGGCCCAATCTACCCAACTTCTTCTCATCAGACAGTGATTCAATACCTGGTTATAGCCATGGGTACCTGCTCTGGACTGTTTTCAATTCCAGTATTTCGTTCCTTAGATAAGGGACTCAAAATAATTCGCAACATCCCAGCTGTAGTCTGACTGGTCACTTGTATAGTTTTAGTAAAACTTCCTACCTTTACATTCTGCTCACTTTGAAATAAAGGCCATTTGCTTTTCCCGTTACCTGCAGAACTTAGATTCGAGCTTTTTGTGACTCACTGACAAGGACTACCAAATCTTCCTGTTGCATAGTTTTCTGAAGTCTTTCTCAATTGGAGTAATATTCAGATGTTCAGTTTATAATCTGCCATTTCTGCACATTATATTCCATCTGCTAAGTTTTTGCCCAATTGCTTAACCTGTCAGTATCTCTCTCTGTGGACTCTGTCATCCTCACCACTAACCTCCCCACTTATTTTTGGATCATAGGCTTTTACTGCAGTTCCCATATATACATGTATTAAAGTCATGGGTACTTTGGTGTCTGGGCTATTCAGATAATTGAAGTCCCCATTGTAAATATTCTATGATGCTTGCACCTCTCAGTAGTTCCCTTGCAGATTTCTTCCCATTAGTAGTCTGCAGACCACAGAAAGCAATGTAGATGTGTGCTTCTTGCATCCAGCCAAATTGATTCTGTCCTTAAACCCTCAGTTCTTAAGATCATCAATCCCCACCTTTTCTTTATTCCCTACCTTTCCTGAATACCCTATAACCAGGAATATTTAATATCCACTTATGCTCTTCCTTCTGTTAGGTCGCAATATCATAATTCCACATGGCAATGTGTGCCTGAAACTCACCAATCTTATTATTATTCTTTGTACATTCAGTTCTGTACCTTGATTCTGGCACCATTTACTATAAGTTATTACAGCATAATACAGTATTATAACTTTAAATATGATCGTAGTCTTTTCTGTTTACTTTCCCCCTCCATCCTCATTTTCCACTTACCCAACATCCCCCCGTTTCCCCTCTTCCTTCTCTGCTTTCTTGCAATGCATGTTGTTAAGAACTGGATGGTCTCTAGTGCTGGGAAGTGAGGAGATTTGGTGGAGAATTGCAAAGGGATGTAAACCAAAACATTGTGGTTCAGAGATACACATTGGGTGGTAGAGGTTTAATCTCCCAGAGTTGGTTACCTTGGTGAAGTCAACACGTAAGTATGAGAGAATAATCAAAAGAAAGAGTATCTTGTCAGTTCAAATGGAAAGGGTGAGGAAATGTCTTGGGAAAAGTTTTGAAAACACATGTTAACATTTCTTTTATATTATCTCTAGGAAGCTGTATTTGATGCTTGTATGCCTCTTTCCACAAATTTAATAAGCTGTGATTAGTTTTGAACGTACAACAGGAGTGGCGAAAGATGCTTGGTATTATTGCTAGGCTATTAATCCAGAAACAGAAAGTGTGGTGCTGGAAAGCACAGCAGGTCAGGCAGCAGAGGAGCGGAGAGTCAATGGTCCTCAGATGCTGCTTGACCTGTTGACCTTTTCCATCGCCACACATTTTGACTTTGATCTCCAACATCTACAGTCCTCACTTTCTCCTATTAACCCAGAAACTCAGCAAATGTTCTAATGTTCTGAGGACTAGAGTTCATATCCTGCCATGACAGATGTTAGAATTTGAATTTAATTTTAAAAATCTGGAAATCTGATTACCATGAAACCATTGTCGATTGTTGGAAAAACCCATTTGCCTCAACTAGTGTCCTTCAGGGAAGGAAATTTGCAATCCTTAGCTGGTCTGGCTTACATGTGACCCCAGACCGACAGTAATGTGATCGACTCTCAACTGCCCTCTGAAATGGCCCAGCAAGCCACATAGGTGTAAAAATTGTCACAAAATCTTAACAAAGAAATGCAACTGTAAGGATAACAAGAATCCAGAGAAAGTATATTCCTGTCAGGGTGAAAGGGAAGGCTGGTAGGTATAGAGAATGCTGGATGACTAAAGAAATTGAGGATTTGGTTAAGAAAAAGAAGGAAGCATATGTCAAGTATAGACAGGATAGATCGCGTGAATCCTTAGAAGAGTATAAAGGAAGTAGGAGTATACATAAGAGGGAAATCAGGATGGCCAAAAGAGGACATGAGATAGCGCTGGCGAATAGAATTAAGGAGAATCCAAAGGGTTTTTACAAATATATTAAGGTCAAAAGGGTAACTAGGGAGAGAATAGGGCCCCTCAAAGATTAGCAAGATGGCCTTTGTGTGGAGCCACAGAAAATGGGGAAGATACTAAATGAATATTTTGCATCAGTATTTCCTGAGGAAAAGGATATGGAAGATATAGAGGTGGGATAATAGATGGTGACATCTTGCAAAATGTCCAGATTACAGAGGAGGAAGTGCTGGATATCTTGAAACGGTTAAAGGTGGATAAATCCCCAGGACCTGATGTGGTGTACCCGAGAACTCTGTGGGAAGCTAGAGAAGTGATTGCTGGGCCTCTTGCTGAGATTTTTGTATCATCAATAGTCACAGGTGAGATGCCAGAAGACTGGAGGTTGGCAAACGTGGTGCCACTTTTTTTTGATTGCGAGCAGCAGCAGAGTGTAAAGGAACCCGGAAGGCTCTAGCTAAGGTGAGACAGTTTGTTTTAAAATTACTTACCGGTAGCGGGCAGCGGTGTTTTTTTTCTCTTCACAGAAAGAGCGGGAGCAGCAGGGGGAAGTGACGAAGACCTGAGGGGCAGCCAGGTAGGTTTTTCCCTATAAAAGCGCGCAGGAAAAGAACCCGAGGCACTACAGAGGTAGTGCCTCCCACCCGCCCTCTTCCTCTAACCTAATAATAAGACCCGTTATGATAAGTAGGTAAGTGCTGCATTTTGCTCGTTCTATTCTTTAGATCCAGTTTTTTTTTAAAAAAAAAGGTTACTTTTAGAGGGATGGCAGTGAAGGCAGTGCAATGTTCCTCTTGCAACATGTTTGAGGTGAGGGATGCCATGGACATCCCTGCTGATTACACTTGCAGGATGTGCACCCATCTCCAGCTCCTCCAAGACCGTGTTAGGGAACTGGAGCAGGAGTTGGATGAACTTAGGATCATTCGGGAGGCAGAGGGGGTCATAGATCGGAGCTTTAGGGAAGTAGTAACTCCAAAGATTGCAGACAGATGGGTGACAGTGAGGGGGACTGGGAGGAAGCAGCCAGTGCAGGGAGCCCCTGCGGCTGTTCCCCTCAAGAACAAGTATACCGTTTTGGATACTTGTGGGGGGGGGGGACTTACCAGGGGTAAGTATGGGGCTCAGGCCTCTGGCACGGAGCCTGTCTCCGTTGCTCAGAAGGGAATGCAGAAGGAGAAGAGCAGAGCAATGGTAATTGGGGACTCGATAGTTCGAGGCACAGATAGGCGGTTTTGTGGGGGCGAGAGAGACTCACGTTTGGTATGTTGCCTCCCAGGTGCAAGGGTACGTGACGTCTCTGATCGTGTTTTCCGGGTCCTTAAGGGGGAGGGGGAGCAGCCCGAAGTCGTGGACCACATTGGCACCAATGACATAGGTAGGAGGAGCACTGAGGATGTTAGACAGGCTTTCAGGGAGCTAGGTTGGAAGCTCAGAGTTAGAACGAACAGAGTTGTGGTCTCTGGTTCATTACCCGTGCCACGTGATAGAGAGTCAAGGAA
>NC_057713.1:18598720-18624108 GCF_004010195.1 Chiloscyllium plagiosum
GTACAGGAGTTGGGAGGTCATGTTGCGGCTGTACAGGACATTGGTTAGGCCACTGTTGGAATATTGCGTGCAATTCTGGTCTCCTTCCTATCGGAAAGATGTTGTGAAACTTGAAAGGGCTCAGAAAAGATTTACAAGGATGTTGCCAGGATTGGAGGATTTGAGCTATAGGGAGAGGCTGAACAGGCTGGAGCGTCGGAGTCTGAGGGGTGACCTTATCGAGGTTTACAAAATTATGAGGGATATGGATAGGATAAATAAACAAAGTCTTTTCCCTGGGACTAGGGAGTCCAGAAGAAGGCATAGGTTTATGGTGAGAGGGGAAAGATATAAAAGAGGCCTAAGGGGCAACTTTTTCACGCAGAGGGTGGTATGTGTATGGAATGAGCTGCCAGAGGATGTGGTGGAGGCTGGTACAATTGCAGCATTTAAGAGGCATTTGGATGGGTATATGAATAGGAAGGGTTTGGAGGGATATGGGCCGGGTGCTGGCAGGTGGGACTAGATTGGGTTGGGATATCTGGTCGGTGTGGACAGGTTGGACCGAAGGGTCTGGTTCCATGCTGTACATCTCTATGACTCTAAAACAACAACGTTCTAAATGGCTCCTAATCAGGTCACTATGACATGTGTGGGGAGGGGTCAATGCAGCAGAGAACCACCTAACAAAGAGAAAACATCAAAAAGAAAATCTCTATGCATGTACTGGAAATCTCTTTCTACTAGCTGCCTTCCACTTACTTTTCTCCTTTTGAAGAAGGAATAAAACGCTTTCATAAACACCAAAAGGTCAAATTTTCAACCAGAGAAATAAAAAGAGCTTCACAAAATTCTTGTGACAATAGCAAAGACCTGATAAGGAATGTAAATCAAGAAAAGCAACTCATTGAGTCCTGTGGTCCAGACTGGTGTTTTCCTGATCATTGTTTCTCTTGTCCCGCTATTAATATACATGTCATGTCCGTCACTGTTTATAGATTTGCGAAGAGGGAAATTTAAGAAAGGATAGAGTGTTAAGTTGCAGAGTCATAACTTAGCATTTCACATTGGCAAATTGCGATTGGTTAATTTGTTTATAACAAAGTTATTTTCTTGTTAAGTCGAGAAATCTGACGGGTGTTTTCTTTTAACCCAAGTTTGTTTCCACTGCACTACCCAAATTAGTCGTGACAACATGCAAATAATGCTCACTGTGTTATGCATCATTTATCTTCTGCCATCTAGAACATTAGAACAGATATTTACTAAATCTAAGTAAAATTTTGAAGAAAGATAAACAATATAAGATTGATAAAACTAATAACAATGTCCTATTGGATCGTGTTCCAACAAGTTTAAGTTCAATAAGAATACTAACTCACCCGGACATCAGTGGCATCACCATGTCTGATGTTCATGACCCAGGTTGAGGGCTCATTATTGCTCTCAAAATAATGGAAGACCTTCAACACTCGTTCCATGGCACCAGGAGATCGTTCCATACTCAAACGGGACTTGGCTCCTGAACCTGCTGTGTGATTCAAGTTCGGGTCAAGGTAACCAGCTGCCATGCTTCTACTGGATGCTATGTGTCGTTCATATTCTATGGAGATAAAAATTAAAAGTTAGAGGCAAAAATCTATAGCAAAGTAGACACATGTTCTGACATGAAGAAAAATCAAACTCATACTAAATGTTGGAACAAAATGTGAAAGTGTACATCAGAGTAAAGGCTGAATACCTATTAGTGTTCCAAAATGTTCATCATCACAAACATCCCATTGCATAAATATTTCACACAAACCTTGTGCCAATTGTGAGTTGTAACAAAATGAACCAAAACCAAAATTACAACTTAGATTTCAGAGCTAAAAGAAATGTAGTTTATCTAATGTAAAAACAAAAATCACTGCAGAAACTCAGGATAGTTCTGAAGAAATGTCACCTCAGAATTTGAAGCAAGAACTGATTTTTCTCTCTCCTCTGATGCTGTCAGACCTACTGAGTTTCCCCAGCAGTTTCTGTTTTTAATTTAGATCTTCACGGCAGCAACTGCATCTTTTACTTTTATTTAAGTTTTTTCCGTGCTTTCTTATATAATCTATCGGTGATTGTCTCACTGGTGGTTGTTTCAACTAATTCAGTTGTGGATTCAAACCCCCAGTGTCAAGCTTTGAACGCATAATTTAAGTGCAGTGTGGTATGGAGAAGTGTTGTTTTTCAAATAAGATGTCAAAGCAAGATTCCATATGCTCACACAGGGGTTCATAAGAAAATTCTTAACATTAGTCAAAGTAAAGCAGCATTCTCTCAAC
The DNA here is from genome assembly GCF_004010195.1 of Chiloscyllium plagiosum. Classification (NCBI taxonomy): domain Eukaryota; kingdom Metazoa; phylum Chordata; class Chondrichthyes; order Orectolobiformes; family Hemiscylliidae; genus Chiloscyllium; species Chiloscyllium plagiosum. The sequence goes on from NC_057713.1 coordinate 18,601,015, forward strand.
GTGCCAAACAAATTTATTACCTGACGCCACTAAAAACAAATTATCTGGTCATTTAGTACTGCCTTCTGTTGGACTTTGCTATATGCAAGTGGCTCTAATATAGGCAATTACAACAGCCGTGTGAGTTACGAACTATGTGATTAACTACATAGCCTCTCGGTCTCCTGAGGTAGTGAAAAACACAAAATAAAACCATAATTAAATTTTACTTTCTTCTCTTTGTTCTTTACATTATGCCAATTGAGTGCTTCTAGCACTTCGTTTAATTTCAGATCTTCAGCAACTGCAGTTTTGTGCTTTTTTGTTTTCTATATTTCAAATCCTGTGAAGCCAAAGGTTAATCCAAGCTGAACTGAGATGACTAATGCATGGTGCATCACTTGGTTAAGGATCAATCATAGCATTACTAGCCAGTTTTATTCTACAGTTAGCCCACCAACTCCCTCACATCTGCTTTCAGTTAGAATTCTCAATCTTATGACTGTGCCTAGTTGGTGGTCATTAAAAAAGGTATTGCTAATATTAAATGTTTAAAGGCCAAATTATTTATTAAAATCATGAATAAATTATAGCTAAAACAACAATTAAACTTTTCCTGTTAGAATTATTTGAAAGGCAGATTTCATTTTCTAGACATTCAGTTCATTATTAAAAACTGGACTTACACAGCATTCATGACAATCAAGGCCCCCCCCCCCCAAAGACTTTAAAGCTAATAGTATTACTTTTGTGAAGTAGAAACCTCAGTATTCAAACTGTGCACGTTAAGCTCTCATAAACAATAATGTGATCATGACCAGAGAATCTGTTTTATGTTGTTTTGATCTCAGCATAAATATCGACTAGGACACCTGGGATAACTCCCGCTTTTTTTATTACTTGTAAAAAAAGACATACTTTGTTGAAGTTCTTGTCTCGAAATATGAATGGAAATGGAAACATTTATGATGTATGAGAAGAGGCAAATGAGTCCGATTTGTAGAAACATTGCCACTGTCAATGTACCAGTTGAATGATAACTGACAGTTAACTGACAAGCTATGGAAATTTTGATCCAGGCAGGTTGACTCAAATTGGTCAACGCATTACCCTCATAATGAACCAGAGAATCACTGTCACCTGCTTTGCCGTGTAAAAACAGCCATAATGCGTTAACATGTTCTTTCAGTCTGCAAAGAATAGTTCCTGTGTATGTAGATTCTGGTACTTGCAACAGTGCAAGCTCGAATAACAAGCTTAAATTAGTTGTCAGAATAATCATCAGGACACACTGAAATAATCACCAAGAATGGCCTGAACATGGAAGCATATCTCGTGTTGGACATTGTGTTTGAGTTCTGTAAATACGTGTTACTTAGGAATGGTCAGTGCTCCCTCTGGTGCAAACTTGCAGTTATATGTTGTTTGATACAATCCACCAGACCTTGGGTGGTACAGCCAAAGCAGCTAGCATCACATCAACATAATTTTATTTACTGCATTATTCGTTGTGTGGTAGGCCACCTTTTTGGATTGATAGCAACATCCTGCTCACTTTGGACGCCATTCATACAATCATAGACAGAGATGTACAGCATGGAAACAGACTGTTAAGTCCAACTCGTTCATGCTGACCAGATATCCTAAATTAATCTAGTCCCATTTGCCAGTATTTGGTCCATATCACTCTAAACGCTTCCCATTCAGGTACCCATCCACATGCCTTTTAAATTTGTAATCATACCTGCTTCCACCACCTCCTTGAGCAGCTTGTTCCATACACTCACTGACCTCTACAAAAAGTTGCCCTTGGGTCCCTTTTAAATCTTTCCCCTCTCACCTTCAACCTCTGCCCTCTAGTTTTAGACTCACTCCACTTTCCTGGGGAAAGGACCTTGGCTGTTCACCCTATCCATGCCCCTCATGATTTTATAAACCTCTATAAGGTCACCCTTCAGCATCTGATGCTCCAGAAAAAATAGCCTCAGCCTATTTAGTCTCTCCCTGTACCTCAAATCTCCAACCCTGGCAACATCTTTGTAAATCTTTTCAAGGTTCATAATATCTTTCCTATAGCAGGGACACCAGAATTGAATGCAGTATTCCAAAAGTGACTTCACCAATATCCTGTACAGCAGCAACATGACTTCCCAGCTCCTAAACTCAATACACTGACCAATAAAGGCAAGGGTACCAAATGCCTTCTTCACCGTCCTGTCTACCTGTGACTTTACACTCAAAGAATTATGAACCTGCAACCCAACGTCTTTGTGTTTGGCCACACTCCCAATAGCACTTCCCACACTCTCTAAGACTTATAGTGTATAAGTCCTGCCCTGATTTGTCTTCACAAAATGCAACATCTCACGTGTATCTAAATTAAAGTCTACCTGCCACTCCTCAGCCCATCGCCCCATCTGATCAAGATCCTGTTTTACTGAGATAACCTTTTTCACTGTCCACTACAGCACCAACTTTGCTGTCATCTGCTAACTTACCAACCATACCTCCTGTACTCACACCCAATTCATTTTTGTAAATGACAAAAGACAGTGGAACCAGCACCAACCCTTACAGCACACTGTTGGTCACAGGCCTCCAGTCCGAAAAGTAACTTTGCACCACCACCCTGTCTCCTAAATTCAAACCAAATTTATATCGAAATGACTAGCTCTCTCTGGATTCCATGTGACCTAAACTTGCTAACTAGTGTTCCATGCGGAACCATGTTGAATGCCTTACTATACATAGTCAGACAGCTGATGATAATGAGGGAATGGAGTATGCATGAGCAATCCATACATCAAACACCTATCACAGGGCTATTACGCAAACTACATCTTAAATATTTAAATAATGTCATATAACATGGGTGAAAGATCAATACTTTATAACAAATATTTGGGATAATGCTTTCCACAACCAGTCATCTCTCTCTAATGAGTTAGCAACCCTGTTGTCTGCCTTACCTGACTTTATCCAATTCTATATATGTTACTGTTTACAAAATAAAAATCTTTGCCTTCATATTGACTTTACTTTGTATATTTATTACTGTACGCTAACCTTTCTGTAATGTCATAATTACTTGTGCTGACACAAAAGGTTATTCCTATACAATTTTTTTTCCAGGATTATCAAAGAACTAATATTAATCAGGTATTCAAATTGTATTTGTGTAGGATTTAAGATATGAAAACAAGCACAGCAATTACAGACTCTTAGTTACTACAAAGAGTATCAGACAGCAGAACTTCCAAATAATTAGCAAAAAGCATTGGTCAACAAATGTGCTTTAAGAATACAACCACTACAGTGAATGCAGAGAACTGATTCTACACATTCGTGCATTTCTGTACACATAGCAAAGTCCAGATGGGTTGCAGGAAGCATCTTTCAGAAAACAAGAAAATGAAGAATTCAGCATTGCATTACTCTGGAATCTCAAATCTTTCACCAGACTTTTGGCTATGGTGCTGATATCAGGCCTTAAACACAGCCACATAATTAATCCAAACTCTATTTTTTCCCAACATTACTGCAATTTTCCTCCCTTCAAGTATTCGATTTCTCCTTCAAAAGTTGCAAGTGAATCTGCTTCCACTGCCCTTTCAGACAATAACTTTTAAACCATCATGCAACAATTTCTTTTCTCTCCAATTCACAGAATAGCACAACACCAAAAGTCATTCAGACAATCAAGTCTGTACGAACTCTTACAGAGAGTAATCCAATTAGTTAACACCCTCTCCTTGCTCTTTCTGCAATTTTTATCCTTTTCCAAGTGTATATCCAGCTTGCTCTGAAGGATACCACGGGATCCATCAATCTGTCAGGCAGTGCATTCTAAATTGTGAATGAGAGTTCCAAAACTGTTTTTTCCACACGCTGGATTTTTCACTGATTATTTAAATCCTTGCCCTCTGGCTGTTGAAAACAATTGCCTTTTAATTATTCTATCTACACGCCTCAGAATTTTCAACAACATCAATAAATTCAGTTTATCTTCACTTCTATGAGATTAGCCCAAGCTTCTCCAGTCTCTCCCTGAAGCCATTCTAGCAACTGTTTTCTGCCGGTTGTAAAGCATTCACATTCTTCCCAATGCATACTGCCTAAATTGCATTCAAAACCCCAGCTGGAGAAAAAAAGTGTTTAATGACAGTTTCAGCTAAATTTCCTGTCACTTTTACAATTTTGCCTCTATCTATAAACAGCAGACACCATTTATTTTAATCAACTGATTTATTCACTTGGTCACTTCTGCCCCTCAAATCTGTTCAAGCACTCACTTAAAAGATGCACCATGTACCGCAAATAATCTTTGCACCATAAAACATAGGCCATTCAATGAGACACTGGTGGATTTGATAATCCTCAATTACAATTTGTTGCCTTTTCCTTATAACCTTCAACTCCTTCCCGATTAAAAATCTGTTTATCTCAGCCTGACACAACCTGAACAACCGTCTGTAGTAAATAATTTCACATATGCACTATTCTCTAAAAGAAAAAAATCTTCCTCATCTCTGACTTAAAAGGGCAACCAATTATTCTGAGATTATGCTCCTAATCCACAACTCTGACTGGCCCAACATACTCAACCATGCCTCATGAGACTGTCCCTCTGTACCTGTGATCAACCTAGTTAACCCTCTCTGGACTACTTCCATTTGCCAATATATCTGTCCATTAGACAGTGCACCCAAAACTGTTCATGGTATTCCAACTGTGGTCTAACTAGTTTTAGCAACATTTCCCTATTTTTATATTCCATCTTTTTGAAAAAAGGGATCACTTTCCATTCACCTTCTCTATTACTTACTTTTTGGTTTTTGAGAGTTATGTATGAAGACTTCCAAACCCCTCAGCTCTGTAGCTTTCTACAGTCTTTCTCTATTTAAATAATTTTGACCTACTTTCTTCGCCCTGCCAAAATGCGTAAATGTACATTTTCTAACATTACATGCTATCTGCTAAGTTTTTGCCAACTTGCTTCATCCTTATATATCCCTCTGTAGACTGAAGTATCATCCTCAACTCTTGCCTCAGAAATTTAGAAAATAGGAGCACATGTACGCCGTTCAGCTCTTCAAGACATTCAAAATGATTACGGCTCATCATCCAACTCAGTACACAATTTCAGCTTTCTCCCCATATACTTTGATCTCGAAGGAATATATTTAACTCCTTAATGAAAAACATTCAATGATTTGGCCTAATTCCCTATCTGCAGCAGAGACCTCCACATGCTTACAAGTTTCTGGGTGAAGAAATTGCTCCCCATCTCAGTCCAAAAGGCCTTAAACTTTGACCCCTAGTTCAGGACTCCCTGATCATCACATTCTTGCTGAGTATTTTCTTTCTAGTCCAATAGAATTTTGTAGGTTTCTTGAAAATCCCACCTCATTCTCTTGGCACTTCCAGCTGAAGATTGTGTCAAATGCTTCAGCCTTATCATTTGCACTGATATGCTGGGCTCTTCCATCATTAAGGATGGTGATAATACAGGAGTTCCACCTTCAGTGAGCTGTTTAATTGTCCACCACCTTTCAATAATGGATGTGGTAGATCTGCAGAACTTAGATCTGATCATTGTGGGATGGCTTAGCTCTATCACTTGCTGCTGTTATTTGGCATGCAAGTAGTCCTAATTGGTAGCTTCACCAAGTTAACATCTCATTTTTAGGTATGTCGGGTACTGCTCCTAGCATCGCTTTCCTGCACTTTTCATTGAACCAAGGTTGATGTGCTAGCTTAATGGAAACAGCAGAGTGGGGGATATGCCGGCCGTGACGTTATAGATTGTGCTGGAGTACAATTCCGCTACTGTTGATGATCCACTGCATCTCATGGATGCCCGAGTTGCGAGATCCATTTGAAGTCTGTTCCATGTAGCATGGTGATAGTGCCACACAACATGACGGAGCATATTCTTAATGTGAATGCGGAATCTCCACAATGACTGTGCAGTGGTTGCTCTTACAAAAACTGTCAGAGAGAGATGCATCTGCAGCTTCTCATTGGCTCCCTCACCATTTGCCGCTGACGCAGTCTAGCAACTCCATCAATAAAGCTGCTGCTCAGCCACTCTTGGTGGTGGACATTGAAATCTCTAACCCTGAGAATATTCTGCACAATTGCCACCTCCCTCCTTCCTCCAGGTGTTATTCAACATGGAGGAGTACTGAGTCATCAACCAAGGGAGGATGGTACGTGATAATCAGCAGATATCCTTGCCTATGTTTAACCTGAAGCTTGAGACCTCATGGTGTCTGGACTCCCAAGTCAACAACGTCTCGACTGTATACCAGTGTGCCATGACCTCTGCTGGGTCTGTCCTGCTGGTGGGACAGGACATATCCAGGAATAGTGATGGTAATGTCTGGGGCACAGTCATACTAAAAAGAATCATACCTTACAGACAACATCAGGTTGTTGCTTAAATAGTCTGTGAGATAGCTCTCCCAACTTTACCAGTAGTCCGCACATTAGTAAGAAGGACTTTGCAGGGCCAACAGATCTGTTTCGACCATTGTCTTTTCCAGTGCTTAGATTAATGCCAAGCAGTCCGTCCAGTTTAATTTCTTTGTTGAGATTTCATAGCCATTTATACAATGGAATACAACATAGAACACAGAAGAGGAGATGACAAGTGAAATGATATTACTGTGGGTCTGGAGTCACATGAGGCCAGACTAGGTGAGGATGGCAAATTTCCTTCCCTGAAGAACATTAGTGAGCCATTAGGGTTTTTCTGTCAATTAACAATGGTTTCATGGTCATCAGTAGATTCTTAATTCCAGATTATTAAAAATATTTGGTTTGAAATTTGAATTCAAGTCCCCAGAACATTGGCTGAGCTGCTGGATGAATAGTCTAGTGACAATACCACTCTATTATCACTGTCCTAGTCATGCGTTCGCTCCGTAGCTACTTTCTTGGATGCATCCCATCAACTCTAGGAGACGTATCAGTCTTTCGCTCCATTAGTTTTCCTAGCATTTTTCTCCAGAGATTGTTATTGTAATTATTTCCTCTCCTCCTTATACCTCCTGAACATTTAGTATGCTCTTAAACGTCTTCTGCTGTGAAGATTTATGCAAAGCATTTATTAATTCATCTTCCATTTCCTGGTTTCTCATTATTATTTCCACAGCCTTATTCTCTAAGAAGCTTATGTTAACTTTGTTTCTTTCTTCATTTGTATACATTTAAAGAAGCTCTTGCTGTCCATCTTAATATTACTTACTAATTTATCCTCAGTTTATTTTTTCTGTGTTGTTATAAATATGTGGGTGTACCTTTAAGAGAGTTAAAAGCAGCAGAACTACTGGACACAAACCAAGTGTTTTCAAGAAGTAACAATGTAACACTAGGTCAAACATCTCTATTAGCTTGTTACCTGAAGACAAAAACAAATTCGAATTCAACCAGTTTAAATTACACCCCGAAAAAATATAGCAATTTCCAATCAAGTTTGAGTAAAGTATCTTGACGATCTTAAAAGCCGACGATACAATCCGATGCTCTGGGGTATAAGACCGGGAGGAAATTAAACAATTGAGAGGAGAACTGCCAATCCTAACATGTACCATACTGCTTGAAATGAACATCTGACTTAAAAGTACCTTTTTGAACAATAACCTGTAAAACAAATTCCTAACAAGGGGAAAAGACGACACAAGAAGATCCGAAGACAAGAAACTACAGTAGCCTGGTTTTGAGATAAGAAGTGTTGTTTTGTAAATCTTAATTGGGAGTTTTATCAGTAGAAGAAAGGTAGAAGATAGATTAGAAAAAGAAATTGTAAATAGTGGTTAGTTACTTACTCTCTGTTATACTTTAAGAAATAAAAGTTGTTATTTTTTATTTTTCTTAGTTCTTGGCCACTCAAACTTTTACAGGATGCATCTCTTCTGTGTTGCTGGTTTTAAATTAAGCAGGCGGGTTTATTCAGTGTCAAAACACTGGTAATTTGTTTTTAGCCATCTTTTGTTGGTTTTTAAAATGTTCCCAATCCTCTGGCACACCACCAGCGCTCACCACATTTTATTTCTTTTTTCCTTTCAATTTGATGCTAAACTTTACTTCCCTGGTGGACCATGGCTGGATTATCCATTTCACAGAAACCTTCCTTCACATTGAGCTAAAATCTTTCTTGTGAGCCATTAAGAACTGTTTTCTTAAACAGTGACCATTTTTAACTATCTTTATGGATAAATTATTTTCTCAGTATGGTCCAGCTTGCACTGCCCTCATTCCTTTGTAATTATTTTCATTCAAGCTCAGCACAGGAGTTTCTAAGCCAAGCTTCCCACACTCAAGCTGAATGCTAAATTCTACCATACTGTGGTCACTGTTTCTAGTGAATCTTTTGCTACGATACCATTTATCAAACCCAAATCATTTCACATTGCCACATCCAAAACAGCCTAATCCTAGAATAGTGTTCTAGAATTTAAACTATGAATCCTTCGCCAAGGCCATCTCTGCCAGTCTGGTTACCCCAATCGACATGAAGGTTGAAGTCACCCATGATTAATACACTGCCTTTTTTGTACATCTTTAATATCTCAATGCCTTCTCAGTCCTACTGGATTGTAATTGCTAGGGAGTCTACAGATTACTCTTCCCAGTGTTTTCTTCCCCTTTTTATTTTTTATTTCCACCAAAATGGATTCTAGATCTTGTAATCCAGGATCAATTCTTACTATCATACTTATTCTATCCCATACTAAACAATGTTAGCCCAGTACCCTTTTATATTGCTTGACCCTTTGAAAGCCACTTACTCCTGAATATTTAGTTCCCTGATTTGATTTCCTTGTAATCATGTTTCTACAATGGCTATAACATCATTTTTGTTCAAATAGTTTGTTTCAAACCTTATGTGCATTCAAATAAAACATTTGCCCACCTTGATCCTATTTGTTGCTGTTTTGCTATTTCCACCACACAGACTACAGCTACTCAAGACGACAGATCACTACCACCTCCTCAAGGTATGTGAGGAATGGTCAAGAATGCCCACAACCATGAAACTAAATAATTTACATCATTTTTATCATCTTTTGAATTACTTCCTACCATTTTGTGTTAAAATTTCATCTTGAATCCTCCTTTCACTTGTTTAAGTCTTCCTAGTGACGTACTATACTTACAGATTTTGTGTCAACTACAAATTCATCTTTGAAATTATGCTCTACTTACCCAAGGAGGAGAAAGTAAGGGCTGCAGATCAGAGTCGAGAGTGTGGTGCTGGAAAAGCACAGCAGGTCAGGCACCATCCAAGGAGTAGGAGAATCAATGTTTCGGGCATAAGCCCTTCATCAGGAATGATTCCTGATGAAGGGCTTATGCCCAAAACGTTGATTCTCCTGCTCCTTGGATGGTGCCTGACCTGCTGTGCTTTTCCAACACCATACTCTCGACTCTACATACCAAATTCCAGGTATATAACAAAAGGAGTCACATCCCTGACTATTGGAGATCACTGTAAATTTCTCTCATACTGATACTTTCGAGAGAGAGAGAGAGAGAGAGAGAGAGAGAGAGAGAGAGAGAGAGAGAGAGAGAGAGAGAGAGAGAGAGAGAGAGAGAGAAAATGGCAACAGACCCTTCGGGCCAACCTGTCCATGCCGGCCAGATATCCCAACCCAATCTAGTCCCTCCAAACCCTTCCTATTCATATACCCATCTAAATGCCTTTTAAATGTTGCAATTGTACCAGCCTTCACCACTTCCTTTGGCAGCTCATTCCATACACATACCACCCTCAGCATGAAAATGTTGGCCCTTAGGTACCTTTTATATCTTTCCCCTCTCACCCTAAACCTATGCCCTCTGGTTCTGGACTCTCTCACCCCAGGGAAAAGACTTTGTCTATTTATCCTATCCATGCCCCTCATAATTTTGTAAACCTCTATAAAGGTCACAACTCCTGTACTCAATACTCTGACCAATAAAAGAAAGCATACAAATGCCTTCTTCACTATCCTATCTACCTGCGACTCCACATGCAAGGAGCAATGAACTTGCACTCCAAGGTCTTTTTGTTCAGCAACACACCCTAGGACCTTACCATTAAGTGTATAAGTCCTTCTAAGATTTGCTTTCCCAAAATGCAGCACCTCGAATTTATCTGAATTAAACTCCATCTGCCACTTCTCAGCCCATTGGCCCATCTGATCAAGATCCTGTTGTAATCCAAGGTAACCTTCTTTGCTGTCCACTACACCTTCAATTTTGGTGTCATCTGCAAGCTTACTAACTTGACCTTTTATCCTTGCATCCAAATTATTTATATAAATGACAAAAAGTAGAGGACCCAGCACTGATCCTTGTGGTACTCCACTGGTCACAGGCCTCCAGTCTGAAAAAGAGGAAACTGTTCTCTCAAAAAGTTGTTAATCTTTGAATTTTTTTTTCCTCAGAATGGTAAACTATGGGACATCAATTATATTCAAGGTTGAATTAGAAATATTTTTTAATCTATAAAGTGTAATGGGAGGAAGAGCAGACTGGAAAGTGGAGTTGAAGCCACTCATGATCTGATTGAATAGCAAAGCAGGACCCAGGATCCAAACAGCATACTCCTGCTCCCATTTCTTAAGCTCTTTCATCCTTATATTCATCAATCACTACTCTTTGCTTTCTATGCTTAGCCTAATTTTCTTACCAAACTGCACTATCCCTTTAATCCATTTTTTTCAGCCTTGCTAACAAGTCTATGATTTTATATTTTAATGAAACACTTTGGAAAGTCTACATACACAAAATCAACCTGATAGGTTTCCTCAACTTTCTTCATTACTTCAAAGAATGCAATCAAGTTAGCAAAATGCAACTTACCTTACTCAGCGGTTTGCTAAATTGGCTGGTTGATTGGTTTGTGATATAGAGTGACAGCAACAGCACAGGTTCAATTTCTGTGTAGTTGAGGTCACCATGAAGGACCCTCCTTCTTAACCTGAGACATGATGACCCCCAGGTTAAATCATCACTAGTAATCCATCTTTCATGAGAAAGCAGCCCTATACCCCTCAGGAACGACAGAAACTTGATCTTAATCATCACAAAATCATTAATTAATCCATGTTTTTACAAAAGACAGTTAATTTGGGGCTAGATTATTTCCAAAACAACAATCCAGTTAAGCCACTCATACAAACCCCAAGATTGCTCCTTCTAATCAGTCTATCATTAAAGAAAAACATTACTTCAAACCCGAAGTTATTCATCTATACCAAATGAATGCCAGCGTCTCGCCTCCCCTGAACCCATAAAATGATTTGAATACCTTAGATTATAAAATCTCTAAGTTGACGCACTACAAATTCTTTACTTGATGAGTTTAATCATTCAATAATCTCTAGACAGAATACTAGCCTTTGCTTTGCAGGGGTAATTAATCTTTAAATATTAAAGTTGTCAAAAATCATCACCTTCTACCCACTAAATAACTGAGGCATTACCATGGAGAAAAGAATGGGGGACAATATTTTCCCTGAGCTTAAAGTCTTGAACATGCTTTCATTTGCAAGTTCCCTGCTGGAAACAACATGCATTGATACGCAAAGATAAATGAGCCATGTTATGAGCTTGACTAATTATTTAAAATAGTTAGCACACTCAGAAGTGTTCAGCGACTTTGGAATCAAATAAAGATATCAAATGGACTATTTCCCTGGCATCACACCAGCACTAATATGCAGGATTCATGCCAGTAGTATTTTCCCTTAACAGGATGCTGCCCTCAGTTTAAAAATTACTTTCTGCCTGTTACAAAATTGAACCTCACTATATGAATTTCGGTGCCAGCATGATGTCAGGTACAGTGGCTGTATGTCCCAAAAATTGGTTATCAAATCCAACAGCATGTTCCTTTGACTGTTCATTGTAGGCAGACTACAGACTCTACTCAAGCAGCCGTGCTTGCAAAACACAAAAAATGTTGAGTATAATTCTGTAATTTTTATGTTTGTTTGATTGCTATTTTTTAATCAATATTAAAATTAATCATCTGGCAGTCTTTCAGTCAATACTCTCTCTCTATTATCTACAGAGAGGGGGTACCCTGGAAGATATGGAAAGATTTTTATGGAGTCTGGAATCAAGAATTGGGAATAGAAATCTTGTTGGAAGTATGGGAGGATATCTGGGAGAACGTGAAAAAAATTTCAATTTGCAATAAAGTGCAGGCTATGCAACTAAAGATTCTCCATAGGGCCCATTCAACCCCAGAACGACTAGCAACATTTAAGAAAGGAGTATCCCCAAGGTGTTCTAAATGCAAACAGACACCGGTACTTTCACACACTGCTTATGGTCATGCCAATAGATCTGTAGATCCTGGGGTGTCATAGCTAATGCGTTGGAGAGGATCTTGGGAATGGAAGTTAAGGCCGATCTGGTATCCATCCTTCTGGGACAGCCAAATCTGCCTTCGCTAGATGAGCACGGGAAGAAGCTATTCAACATTGTCATGTATTGTGCAAGGAAGAACTTTCTAATGATCTGGATCTCGGAAAACTCCCCGGGTCTTATGGGATGGCGTAAGTTAGTGATGCAGCCCGTCTCCTTGGACTTTCATCCAAATATGGTGCACCAGAAAACGGAACTATTTTATAAGACGTGGCAGCCTTTCTTGAACCACATAGACATGGACTTAGGGCCTGTGTGTAGTCATGAAGGCTAGATTTGGCTGCCCGGGGGTCCAGAAGGAGGAAGCCTGAATAAATAAATAAATACGGGTATATTAGCTGATGCTCCCGTTTGTGGGAGCCTCTGAGGGACAGCAAGTATGTAAGTTAAATTACATTGTTAGTTTAGTTCAATTCATGTTAATTTAATTTAATTTAATTTATGTTTAATTATTTATTGAATTGCAATCTGGGAAGATTGTTCTGTATCTCTGTGATAGTTTTGGTTTGTTCTGTAGAGTAGTCGACAGTTTATTCTTATTGTTGTTGTACCATAAGATTGCTGTATTATCTTTTGTACTTTGATAATTTAGTTAAAAAAAAAGCTTTCAATAAAAAAATTAATCCTCTAGCACATTACACATACCAATAATTGTCACTAACAGCAACTGCAGCAAGGGTGACTGTGCATTGGTACTTCACACACTGCATCATAATAAACCAATGAAAATACATGCTTTCCTCAGTTAATGATGCATATAATTACATATTAGACAGATATAGAGCACCCAGAACAGACCAACTCATTTATATGTGGCCTTATTCCCCTCTTCAGTCTAGTTTCTCAACCTTACCAGTCCTTTCTCAGTCATGACTTCGCAGGGGTGGCAAGGTGGCTGAGTGGTTAGCACTGCTGCCTCACAGCACCATGGACCCAGGTTTAATTCCATCCTCAGGCAATTATCTCTTGTGGGATTTCCACATTCTCCCAGCGTCTGCGTGGGTTTCCTCTGGATGCTCAGGTTTCCTCTCACAATCCAAAGATGTGCAGGTTAGGTCAATTGTCCATGCTAAATTGTCCATAGTATCAAGGATGCGTAAATTAGATGGATTAGCCACTGGAAACTCAGGGGTAGGATAAGGCAATGAGACTGGGTGGGATGCGCTTGGAGGGTCAATGTGTACTTGTTGGGCTGAGTAGCCTGTTGCCACACTGTAGGGACTGTATGACATAAAAACATGTTCATGCTATTAGCCGCAAAAATAGTTCACGTGACAGCAAGTTGCGAATCTCACTACGCTTGTTTAACAAAACTCAGTTTATTACTGAATGGCATCAATGGCATGCATAATTAAATCAACTAAGACTTTATAACACTAGAATGGAAATTTCTTGAAAGAAAACATAACTGGAATGGAGGGGCTCTTGCAGGACAATGGTAGTATTCCTACTTCTGAGCTATAAAGTCCAGTTTCCAGTCCCACCTGTGCTGGAAATGTGTCAGAACACATATAAACAGGTTAATACAAAATGCTTACAACTAGCATGGACTGTAACAGAACCAAAAAAAAAATTTTACGTTTCAAATTTCAAGAATAAATCTCTCAGACCCAGCTCAGAAAAAAACTATTTGGCCTATAGAGTCAGTGCCAACCTATCATCACTACTCCCAACATCCAGCATTTGGCCCATAGCCTTGAATGTAATGATATTTCATGCAATCAGCCAAGTACTCTTCAAAAGGTTTAAAGATTTCCAGCCTCTACTGAGGCATTTCCCAGACATTCCCACCACCTGCTGGGTGAAAAAACATTTCTCAAATTCCATCTAAACGTACCTTTAGCCTTATAAAGTATGCCCACTGGTTATTGACCTTTCAATAAGGGAACAACAGATTCCTAACCATCATGTCCATGCACCTCAATCTTATACACCTCTAACAGATCCCCATTCAGTCTTCTCTGAGCCAAGGAAAACAACTCAAAACACATCCAGCCTCTCTTCATTTTTAAACTGTTCCATCCCAGGTAATATCTTTTTGTACCTCCTCTGTACCGCATCCAGTGCAATCACAGCCTTCCTAAGCTGTGGTGACAAGAACAGCACACAGTACTCAATCTGTGGCCTAAGAAATGTTTTACAGCTCCAACATAACCTTTCTACTGTTATAATCCATGACTACAATGCCTTCTTAATTACCTTATTAATTTGTCCTGTCATTTTCAGAAATCTGTGGACAAAAACCCTGAAATCCCTCCATTCCTCGGATCTTTCTGGTGTCCTGCCATTTATTAAATGCTCCTGAGTTTTGGGTTAGTCAGCTCAATTGGTTGGACGGTTAGTTTGTGACGCAGAGTGATGCCAAAAACATGAGTTCCCAAATTGCTGAAATTACTATGGAGGTCCCAACTTCTCAAAAACACTACTCACCTGAGGTATGGTGATCCTCAGATCAAACTGAACACCATTCACCTCTCTCTCTTGCGTGAGAGAGCAGCCCTATGACCTCCTGGTACCATGACAATTTTACTTTTACACCACGGAGTTTAGAACAGCACAAACATCATACTGACAGTTAATAAAATATTCCTTTATCAAACGGTTAATATTTTGACATCTATCCTTAATAGATGAGCAAGTTAGATACGTTGTGATTTGCTTGGAATTATCATGCAACAGCATCAAAACCTTTACATCCAAAGGTAATTATATGTATATTAGAAGCACAATAGGAGCAGACAATACCAAGCAGCTGTTCAGCTCTCCTTATAAAATACCACAACACTATCTGAATAAAACAATTCATTGCTTTGTGTTTTCCAGTGAAGAATAGTGAACATCACTGCCACATTTGAGATTTTAGGAGGTGTTTGAAAGAGACGAAAACACCAGCTGTAAATTTCCAAATCTTCATATGTTGAAAGCATTCTGAGCAAAGAGAAGTATAGTATGCAAGCTCCTTCACTGCTGAACACAAAATAATGGACTAAGCTAGGAGTCTTGATCCTTAATTCAGATTCAATCGGTTAGGCCTTTAGTGGAAGAAACTAAAGGAACAAAAATATGCTTCCATGTGTTCCAGGAAAAGTAATGCCATAAGCCTGGCAGCAGCTGATTCATCTGAAAAACTTCACAACATTTGCACCACCCCTTCCCCCATCCTGTGGGGTGTGGTAGCTAAAAATATATTTTAAAAAGAACCGGTACAAAACATTGTCGGAATGACAATTTTACTTCGCTCAAGTTACAGCTGAATAACTATAAAATTCTACATATACCTTTGAACATATACCTTAACTAGCCAATTCCTTTTCTTAAATTGACCGATACAATAATGAAAATCTTGTTAATTGCTACCTTCTGCCACAAGATGTTGTGCTTCTATATCATTTCTTGTTTGAGAACCCCAGCAAATACATGGTATGTAGGATTCAACTGGGGAAGTAGGATTCTTCTCCACAACAAACATAGATAAAATTTAGAATAATTCACTTTTTACAATAAATAAAAACGCCACTCAGCTTCTTTCTTTTCGAGTTACATTCTCACAGTCAAGCTACTCATAAACCAGCCTAACATGAATCATTGTAACCTGGAGCTTTTTAAACAACGTCATAAGTAGTGTACTTCCTAGTTGTAACACCGTCTGCATGTTTCACCATGATTTTACAAAGTGGCAGCATTGCACATCCCACAGAGACCGCCTCCAGACTGTGAAGGCATACTATTGAACTAGTATTAGATTGCACAGTGACTATTTGAAAATCTGATTGGCTCAATTTGCAATAAAACAAATAGACATACAGGAACTCTTGCCAAATACTATTCAATGAGGTGGGGCATCACAGATTAGAATGCGAAAGTATCAACTTTCTTAAGACTCTCAAAGCATAGAGGGTAATTTGTTTTAGTATGGGATAGTTCTCAAATAAAAAAAGGACTTCTCATCAGTACCTCAGCTTTTACACTGAAAAGGACCAAAAAGATTTGCAAACAGTTCTCGAATGGAATGGAATCAATGGCATTTAATTGCTGACTCCTTTAAATATTTACTTAATTAATCCTTGTACATTTTCACATTATTTAACCATGTAGTGTCTCTGAAACAGTTTACATCACATCAGTTTATTTAAGCTTGAAATTACATGCACTAGTTCTAGAGTTTGTGGCGATCTTCACTAGCGCTTAATTTACCTAATTTTGTGAAAAAAAACAAGATAGAAATTTAAAACAAAAAAGCAAATTAGAAATGCTGGAATTTTTATATTTGTCTGGATTAATTGTGCTACTCACAAATTTATACTTTTACAATTGTTTTTCTGCTTTTATTCACAGGATCACTTCTGTAACCTTCATTTCCATGTGTTACCTGCTGAACTTATGGTCGGAGCACTGTTTCCCTTCTGGCAAAGGTTCAGTTTGGAAAATACATTTCAGTAGACAGTGAAACTAAATCATGTGGTGTCAAATATGTACACAATTTAAAAAAAGGCAATAGGTAACTGCATGCAAAATCAGAAACAGCTGGTCGGTGTGACTAACATCTGAGGTACAATATGTAATCACGGCAAAATATCTTGTGCTGTGGACTTGTTTGACTATAGCTTGAAGGTTCAAATTCCAATTGACACAATCAACTCATTTTGAACTTTCTTGCTCAGATAAAGGTCCATGATGATGTTTGGATCAATACAGAGCTTAAAATAAACAGTTTTTGATCTGTTTTTTTTCCTAAACAGATACTCATTAAAATTTTACTTTAAAAAGGAAAACATATTTACCAGTGAAGGAGAATTCAAGCAAGTATTATATATTATAGAGTAACTAATAAATAATGGAGAGCTTACAGTAATTTCCAGCTTAGCAAAGATGCAGGACTTGTGGAGGAAAGAATCATAAGATTTGTAATATATAGTCATATGTTTAGAAACAAAATAAATACAGTGGCTCAGTGGTTACAATGCTGCCTCACAGCACTAGGGACCCGGGTTCGATTCCAGCCTTGTGTGACTGACTGTATGCAGTTTGCACGTTCTCCCCGTGCCTGCGGGGGTTTCTGCGGGTGCTCTGGTTTCCTCCCACAGTCCAAAGATATGCAGGTTAGGTGGACTGGCTATGATAAACTACTCCATAGTGTCCAGGGATGTGTAGGTTAGCCGGGATAGCCATGCTAAATGTGGGGTTATGGAGAGAGGGGTGGGATGCCTTCGGAGGTTTGGTGCAGACCCTGGTGTAGGACCTCTATGAAATATAAAATAAAAATATAAACTGTTGGAAAAGCACACCAATATCCAGAAAGGGAGAATAAAAGTATTTAAAATTTAGCTTCATGCTTTTGTTGTGGACCAGACAAGACCAAATCACCTCAAATATATTAAGCAGATTGCCTTTAAAGTGAGGGTCTAGGCTATTACAAAGTACTGTGTTCCAGATGTAATTCAATTTGTCAAACTACTTGGCTTAAAGCAAAACATGCTTTATCCAGATACCCAGTTAAAATATAAACAAAAGGAAGAAGAATTGGTATAACTTCAACTCTTTGAAAACCTAACGGAATAATAGATTATTTAACTATTAAACAGTAACTGTTCCTGAACCGTTGGCAGAGGCCATTCGTGGGGATCTCAATATATCAGCTCCAGAAGTGGGGTCAAAATTACATAAGATCTCGCTGTATGCAGATAATGTTCAAATTTTCTTGACAAATCCAGTAGTCTCAGTGCCTTGCCTGATATAATGCATTCACGCGTTTGCACTTTTTCAGGGTATAAGATTAATTTTGCTAAATCAGAGGCTATGCCTATGGGGTGGTCTTACGAAAGAGTTGGCTCTTGAGAGTGACTTTAGATTCCCATTTAGGTGGTCACAGGGGGGTTTTGTGTATTTGCGCATATTCATTACTCCAGTTCTGGATTGGCTGTTCAAAGCCAATTTTACTCAATTATTTGAAAAAATTAAACAAGATCTCCAAAGATGGGAGGCACTTCCAGTCTGATGGTTGGGTCGGATAGTGCTTATTAAGATGAATATTCTCCCTCGTTTGCTATACCCTATACGGATGCTCCCCCTGATTTTCAATAAATAAACACTCAGGAGACTGAACAGTTGGTTCAGCTCCTTTATCTGGCACCGTAAACAGCCCCGCATTAAATTAGCCAAACTGCAGTTGCCTCACAGATGGGGGAGGGGGGAAGTAGATCTTCCGGACATTAAAAATTACTAATTAAGCTCGCTTTTGACCCACGTAAGTGATTGGGTTTGTGGGGACCCTTTTTCAATATGGCTAGATATCGAAGCCTCCCAGGCAAGGTGCCCCCTTACCAGTTTGCTGTTTTAGGACAAGATGAGGACAGTTAGGGAATATTGCCATAACCCAATAGTCATCAATACTGTTAAAGCATGGAGGGCAATTCGACAGAGGGAAGGTAATATTGGTAAAACATCTTTGTTTACACCTTTAGTGGGTATGCCGAGTTTTCAACCAGGTTTGATAGATTCAGGATTTAAACATTGGGCAGCTAGGGGTATACCTTGCATGAGTGATTTATTTGAGGGAGATGTAATGATGTCCTTCTATCAGTTAGTATGGAAGTACGAGTTACCTCATAGAGACCTCTTTCGTTTTTTTCAAGTTAGGGATTTTATTCAAAAAAGGACCACACTTTTGACTGATCCCTACAAATCTGACATAGAAAGAGGGGTACTAAGGGCTAAGAGTACACTCTCTGTCAGTACTCTATATCACCAATTGGGGTTGCCAACTCAGATGAGTCTGATCGACTCTGCAAGATGTGGGAAAGAGAGCTGGGTGTTGAAGTTTCTTCAGAGGCATGGGAGGATATTTGGGAGAATGCAAGGAAGATATCAATTTGCAATAGGACCCATGCTTTACAGTTGAAGATTCTCCACAGGGTCCACTTAGCCCCAGACAGTTTGTCAAAATTTAAACCAGGGGTATCTTCAGCATGCCCCAAGTGCAAGGTCTGTACGGGTACTCTTACCCATTGTCTTTGGTCTTGTGACAGGCTTCAAACATATTGGAGTGCTGTGATGGGTGCAATGGAGAGGATTTTAGGGGTGGAGAAGGACCCTATTTCGCTCCTTTTGGGCCTACCCATTGTATTTCCTACAGACTCGCATAAGGAAAAACTTTTCAATATTCTTACATTCTGTGCAAGGAATATCTTGCTAGGTTGGATATCAGAAAACCCCCCCAGGCCTGTCGGGTTGGCAGAAGATTGTTATGGAGCATATTCCCCAGCATTTTCTCACAAATATGGTACACCACAAAACTGAGAATTTTTAAAAGGCATGGCAACCCTTTTTGAAATACCTGGACACAGATTTATCTGCCACACTAACAAGGGCTTTTATATAGCCGTAATGATTGTGTTTCATGAGTCCAAGATCCAGGGAGGAGGAACTGTGAATGTATGAGTGTTTTGTTTGGCTGGGCTGAGTTATTACTATTTATTTGTTTGTTGTTAGGTATTTATTTAGTTAGTTAAATGGCTAGTTTAGGTTTTTTTTTAATTTTATACTTCTCTATATATGTTCATACATTCGTATAGGAGGCTGGTTTGGGGAATGTTTTTTATTATTTGGGTTTAGTTTTGTACTATTTTTGTACTGTTTTGAATTGCATTGTTTTGTATTTGTTGGAACATTTAAAAATCTATTTTTTCTTAATAAAAATATATTATAAAAAAAACAGTAACTGCTCCAATATAGTAACATCCCATAAACACATCCTTGGCAAAGGCAAAGTCAGTACAACAGGTTGTCTCGCATGTAATTCTGGCAGCAGAAAGAGAACCCATGCTTTTAACACAACAGAGAGAGATGTAGCAGTTTCCACAGCCAATTTCAAAATTCGACCAAATACTGAAAGCTAGACTAAAACCCTGAGTCCACTCAGTCATGCTGTTTCTACTCCAACTTTTTTTAAAAACCCAAGGTTTGGAGGAGACAGCTTAACACCAATGGTTTAATACCTCTCTTCAAAAACAAATCAGGACAAAATACACCTCTTAAAGCCATAGTATAATCATACATTGTGCACTAAATGTTAAGCTTCAGAGACCAAGAGAAAACCAAGAGAAAAATCAATCAACAAATAAAATTAAAACTCACCATTTCTTACCACAATTGCTGCTTCAACATAACGCATCCACTGATTTATACTGCAAAATGAGAAATGCTTGCAATCACTTTTGCCTGGGACGCAGCAAATGCAGCAGCCTGTATGATATCAACTGAGTCAGAGATCCATTAAATCTGCAATCCTAGCTCGCACTGATATCCCAAAAGTGTGAACAATACTATGCCAACATCACTGCTATTAGATTTTTTTTTGATTTAGATTACATTACAGTGTGGAAACAGGCCCTTCGGCCCAACAAGTCCACACCGACCCGCCGAAGCGCAACCCACCCATACCCCTACATTTACCCCTTACCTGACACTACGGGCAATTTAGTATGGCCAATTTAGCTGACCTGCACATCTTTGGACTGTGGGAGGAAACCAGAGCACCCGGAGGAAACCCACGCAGACAAAGGGAGAACGTGCAAACTCCACACAGTCAGTCGCCTGAGGTGGGAATTGAACCCGGGTCTCTGGCGCTGTGAGGCAGCAGTGCTAACCACTGTGCCACCGTGCCGCCCACATGCTACGCTGCATGGAGTCAATGAATCCAGTCATCTGGATTTCAGTACTGAATTCTATTCAATAAATTGCTGTGTTTCATATTAGCTTAATCAGATGTAGAAGCCTAATGTGGATGCGTTCTGAGCCCTGACTCAACATCTTCCATGTTTATGGTATGCATCTGTTCTACATGCAGTATTTTTAAACATGACAGCCTGCTTTCACAGTCACAAACAAAAAGTTAGTACTTGCTAGTGACTTTAAAGAAGCTGCCCACTATTACAATCTCCAGAAAGATGGAAAACTTTCAAATAAAAACCCGAATTTCCAGCTAGGATCTGAAGCAATGACAGACCAAGATTTCACATTTTAAAGTTTTGCTGTAATAAATATATTTTAAAAACAAATACAGGACGTCTAAACACTATTGCCTGTTTGTAGACAACCTATACTTTAAACTACAGGAAAAGGATTCCTCATTTAACTTTTAACAGAACAGAAAATATACTGCTATGGTTATATATTTCATTGCCACATATACACTTCATTCCTAGGTATCAGGCTAAAATTCTCATCTCCCAAAGGCTTGCTTCTTTTTCACTTTCTTAGCTGGGTACTTATAATTGCAGTACTGAACTTCACTGTAAAAATTATGATGCAGCTTTACTCTTCTTGCTCAAGCAGGGTGAAGCTTCCAATATCCTATAACTCCTTACAAATTCAGTGTCCAATCAGAATGATGCTTCTCACCCATATTCTACATGAATAATAGAGTCAACATTTTCTCTGCTTCGTGCAGTCTTTTGCACTCCACCTCTCAAGGTGGCTGCACACCATACAAATCAAAACTGCTGTTGCCTTTGATCTTCAGATGGATTTTAGATGGATGCCTACCATTTGATCTTAAAAATGGCTTCCACTATCCTCTTCCCCATGGCAACAGCTTTGTAACAACCGGTACCCAGTTATCATTGGCCTAACTCACTTGTACTCAATCAGATTCCAGAACAGGTCACATTACTCCATTTATTTTCCTTAAATTAAAGCTACAGTTCCAAAATATAATGTAATTGTAACACCACAAAGATCCCACAATTTAAGCTCATCTTTCCAAACTTTAGTTTAACGTCAGTGACAAGTCAAAAGGCTACTTCATGCATCCAACTAACTGCAACTATGATGTCAAGCATAAGCCCTGTTACAGTAACAACACAATAGAATAGAGTCTAAAGGAAAAAATAACGGGAGCATGTTCAAAGGTATTCCAATCATATTGGAACATGATAATCTACATTTAGAATGAAAAAATCTGATGGGTGAAAGGTAGCACGGATGAGGAGTTCATAGAATACTTCAAGATAGTTTCTTAGAAGAGCATACTCTGGAGCCAACTGTTTATTGCAAGAGAGATGAATACAAAAGCAGTGAGGTTATATTTTGATTTTACGGACCTTTGATCATGGGGAGAATGATAACCCTCAAGGTTGAACCCACTGATAATACTGAAAATGTAAAGGCTAAAATTCAGGACAAGGAAGATATTCTCCTGATCAGTAATGGGACTGATTATTACTGGAAAACAATTAAGAGGTTGCCATACACTCTTCGGCGACAACATGCAAAAGGAATCAACTTTGCACTTCGTTTTGAGACTGTGTGGTGGTGCCAGGAAGAGAAAGACAATGTCCTACACCACACCAAAGAAGAACCAGCATAAGAGAAAGTAAAGCTTGCTGTCCTTAAAAATAGAGATGTCGGATCCAAGATGGCGGCGACCCAGTAAGACTGAGTCTATAGTGCTCCTCCCAAGACTTGGGCACAGTGGGTCACCTACCCCCTACCAAGCTCACCAAATCATTTATAAATCATTTATAATAGTTTAGTAACTCAATTAGTTGTGTAACATTACATTTAAGCAACTTTATCCTAAGTTAAAATGACTAAAGGGAAAGGAGCCCGAGGCTCTCAGCAAGCAGGAACCCCTCCCCCACACTCTCCAGCTGCAGCAGAGGCGTCCACAGCCGCCCCGGGGAACTTACC
>NC_057713.1:18629014-18680634 GCF_004010195.1 Chiloscyllium plagiosum
TGTTGTTTTGTTTTTTTTTGTCAAATTTTGGCTATTGTATATTTGAGCTAATTGTATATCAATGTTTATATCTGAGAGTTTTGTTTATTTTTGTAAACTTGTAAAAATGTTAAATTTCTAATAAAAATATCTATAAAAAAAAATAGAGATGTCGACAATGATGGGAAAATTCCTCGTCCATGCGTGAATGCCCTTCTGAAGAGTGTGCTGCTAGTGTCTTCATGGTCAGTCACTTCAATTGACAATACTGCTGGAAGTGCTGTCTGACAAGAATGCTGCAAAGAATGAAGACGCATAACTATACAGGTATAATAAACTACAATGAAAAATGCTTGTTAAACTCTCTTTGAATTCAGTATTTTACAACTTCAGTAAAAGCAGATCTTTTGAGTGATAGTACAAAGTAATTCAGGTAACAGCAGGCCCATATATTATCAAACTTGTAAAAAAAAACACACAAAGAAAAAAAGTTTAAACGTTTACAAATAAGAGGTCACCCATTTAAGACAGATGGAAAGTTTTTCTTTATCATCTGAGGGCATGAGACTTTCAAGTTTTCTTTTCCCCAAAAGGCATTGGAAAAAGGGTTTTTGATAATTCTCAAGATGGAGATAGATAGGTTCTTGATAAACGATGGGGTTAAAGGCTATCAGGATGGTAAGAATGTGGAGAATTCAGATCAGCCATGATATTACTGATTAGAGAAGCAGGCTCAAGGTTCACACGATATCTCACGCATCATTTAAACAGTGAGTTAAAGTAGTCCCAATGCAGATCACACAGGTCATTATGAACCATTTCCAACCTTAATTCAAAATTGCTCCTTATGTTTTTCCTACAATACAGTTTTAGTTTTGCTACTTACTCCCAGAGTTTCACCTTTTCCAGTAACGTGGTCTCAGCTCTAATTTCTTGTCTGCTCCTCATAACCCTTAATTCTTTTCTTAATCAAAAGTGTATCAAACTCAGCCCTGAGTAAATTTAAAGACGCAACCTCCACTCACTTCTACAGAAGAAGATTTAAAACCGCAGTCCCCTGCAGTATCTTGTATTTCAATGAGTTCAAAATGAATTGCTTCTAATTATTTTCTCATGATTTATTAATTTCATCCACAAGACAACTCCACACTTGTCCAACACAGACGATAAATTAATTCAAAGATAGTAAATTAGGAGAAAATAAGCAATACTGAAAGCAAAGCTGGAAAGCATATAAGGTGCACTCGTTATCGGAGTTATGCAGCACAAATCAGATGATGAGTCATAACTGGGATAGAAAAGCTGAAAGCATCTCCCTCTGCATGTAGAAACTATACAACACTGTGAATGGTAATAATATCTTTGTCTGACTAGAATGTAGACCCGCTCCAGCTACTTGAGCACTTCATCAAGGATGAGGGTACAGCATGAGATATTGCATCAAGGACCTGTTTACCCTCTGATTCAATTTCTCATTTCAGCTGCTCCCTCAACTTGATTTTGACCATAAACAACACCAATGTCATGCTCAAAATGGAATTGCTTGTAAGCCACCAACTAGCCTATTGCCACTATCATCATGGCAATCTTACTACAACGTGCTGAAACCTTTTTAACATCTAGATGCGTAACCTTGAGTAGTTATTGATTCACTTTCATTGCCAGATTTAAGTTTCAGCTCTCAATCTCAACGAATCTTTTCCTACATTACACTGTTTATTTAATTAATATACAAATCCCTAAACCCTGAACTGAAAGTTCCTCTCCACGTCACACCTATCCTAACTTTGAAATACATACATTGCATTTTCTTCACTGTTACTAGATCAATTTCCTGGAATTCCCTTCCCAGCTACAATGTGCAAGTATGTATTTCACCATGTGGACTTCAGTAATTCAAGAAAGAGATTCATCATTACCTTCTCAAGGACAACTCCCAGGTATAAGTGAAACATATGGTTTCACTGACTCCACAAACCTTTAGAACATTCAGGCATTTCACCATCTGGCCCAATATTGATTATAAGGTCTCCAGAAACCACCATCCAGAAGTCTAAAAATCTTTACCTAAACCCCTCAGTTTCACATTTTTATAATTTTAACACCTATCTCTAAAATGCATTCCTCCAAACTCTGACTGGTGCTTACTTTCTGATTTCACTCCACACTAAAAACAAAACATTTTTCTAAAAATCGAGACATAGATTTAAAGGCAAAGATGGAAGATGGTGACAGAACAGGATGTTCTAGCCAGAGCTCGTCCGCTTCACCCACACTTTCTCCTCTTTTTCTTCCTTCAAATGTCGTCTTCTTTTCCTTCTTTTTTCCCTTCAAATCCCAGCCTCCGATGACGACTCCTGGCCTCCGGCGACTGATAATCCCTGTCCTTCGATGATAATTGCCAGCCTCCAGTGACGACTTCCAGCCTGGCATATTGACCTCCCGGCCTGGCAACCTCCCGGCTTCAGCATGACAACTTCTTGGCCTGGCACAGTGGCTTTCTCCCGTTGCATGATGACCTGCCAGTTGGACACAATGACCTCCTCCATAGGTGCCTCCCAGCATGGCATAGAAACCACCCAGTATGGCATCTCTCCAGCATGATATGGGGCCAGGATCTGATGCGTACTGGAAGCAAAGTGGTATCGTGGTCTGCCGTACTAAACTCTTTTCTGTAATGCAGGATATGTTATTTCTGTATTGTCTAAAATCCTATAACAAAAGCAGCTTTGCTTAGGTACATCTGTATCTAAATCAGTGCTGTAACTGGCGGCGCATTGACCTTTCACTTTTCTTGTTGTGTTTGAGAAACAAAACAGGCTATTCTTATTCACCAACAGACCTGGAAATGTTGAGACAGATAATGAGAATTTGAATAAAATTACCTGAATTATATATTTCATTAAGGATGTGGCAAAAAAAATCCAAATCATGAACTAATTGTGCAGAGAGACTTTTGGAATAAGACTAAATAAAATGCAGCACAACTGAGGGTGCTGAGTCAAGAGCATGTTGCTGGGAAAGCTTTCCCAGCAACACATTCTCTACTTTGACCTCCAGCATCTGCAGTCCTCGCTTTTTCACAATTGAGGGTGCTGCCTAGTCAACAATAAAATGTCCAAGTGTATTCTAGATTTCAGCCAATGAGAATCCGCATTGGTTGTTATAACAAAAGGCTTTGTTGGTTATGATGTTTAACCCCAGGTTAACAACCTTATACTGTCTCAGGTGAGGTACAAACAATAACTAGCTTGGTGCCTGTGAAATTATTGATTATGATAAATCATGTCCTCTTAAGTTTCTGTCCTATCAAAGGGTGAGTCATAAGTAAAGGTTGAAATATAAAAGGCACCAGTAGTTCTGAAGAAGAGCAAGAAGCAAGAAAATGAAATGCATTTTGAAACAAAAGCGCAACTGTTGGAAGTACACAAGAGGTTTGACAACATCTGTAAAGGTAAGATACGGATTAACGTTTCAGCTTTTTGTCAATAGCTTATACTCAGGATTGGGGTTCTCTCTTCATAGACATTACTAGCCCTACTATCTATTTCTTGCAGATTTTTGTTTCATTTCAAAGTTCTAACATTTGGCGGTTCCTTATTTGTAATGACTAAATCCTGTGCTCGTGTTATAATTCTGTACAGCATACTTTAAGGTCAAGGTGAATGTAACGTTAATTAATTATTTAGCTTTATACACGGGAATAAAATATTTGGCAGTTTCCTCAGAATTATTAAATTCTACTGACAGTGGTAAAAGTGGAGGACAATTAATGAGCCTGTTAATGAACTTGTCACTAGCATCTATTGTTCAACCTTAATTATCCTGGAAAAGGTGATAGTGCCCTCTTGAACTGTAGTCTTTCAGGTGTAGGGTCACCCACATTGCCTTTAGGGAGTTCAAATTTGGTTTAAGTTCACAGTGAAGGTAACTTGGAGGGGAACGTATAAGCGATGTGATGGTGTTGCATGCATTTTCTGCTATTGTTCTTTTAGTGGTACAAGGTATTGGCTTGGAAGGTGTATTCGTAGGTCTAGAGGTGAATTACTGCATTGCATTTTGTAGATAATAATACTTTTGCCACTATATCTTTGGTGATAGGATTGAAGGTTTAAGCTGGTGGATATGGTCAAATCAACCGGGGACTATTCCGTCATACTCCTTGTGATGGATGATGATGATGAAGAACAGGCAGTGGGAAGATAGGTGGTGAGTTACTTGAATCCCTAGTCTCTGACTTGCTCTGTAGCCACTATTTTATATGAACAGTCTGCTCAATGGTAATTCCCAGTATGTTGATAGTGGGGAATTAGGCATTGGTTATGTCATTGAATATCAAGGGGAAACAGATTATCTCTTGTCAAGATGGTCATTGCCTAACATAGATTGAAAATGTTACTTGCAGAAGTGAAAAATTCAAGGTAGCTGAGAGTGCAATAGGCAGATGGAGGTGGGGGGTAAAGGTGATAGGTCGGTGGCGACGGTGGTGCAGATAGGTGGGAAAGGAAGATGTACAGACAGGACAGGTCATGAGGACACTGTTGAGCTGGAAGGTTGGAACTGGGGTAAGGTGGGGGAGGGAACATGAGGAAACTGGTGAAATCCACATTGATGCCATTGGGTTGGAGGACCTATTGTCTCAGCCTGCTCCTGCCCCACCGAATTCATCTCCTCATACCTCGATACTGTCCTATATACCCATTCCAGCAACTCTCCACATACGTTCGGGACACTACCCACGCCATCCACGTCCAAGACTTCTGTTTCCCTGGCCCCCCAATGCCTCACCTTCACCATGGACATCCAGTCCTTATACACTTCCATCCACCATGACTACGACCTCTAAGCCCTACATTACTTCCTCTCCCTACATCCCCACCAGTACCATTCCACTGATACTCTTACTCATTTGGCTGAACTGGTCCTCATCCTCAACAATTTCTCCTTAAAATCCTCCCACTTCCTCCAGACGAAAGGGGTAGCCAGCTATGCAGGTCTCTTTGTCAGCTACGCAGGTCTCTTTGTCAGCTACGCAGAACAGTCTATCTTCCGGAGTTACACCGGCATCCTCCCCACTCTGTTTTCTCCACTACATTGATGATTGCATCGGCGCCACCTCATGCTCCCATCAGGAGGCTGAACAGTTTTATCAACTTCACCAACACATTCCACCCCAACCTTAAAGTCACCTGGCCTATCTGACACCTTCCTCCCCTTCCTGGACCTCTCCATCTCCATCGACGATGACCAACTCAACACTGACATTTTGAACAAACCCATTGACTCCCACCTCCTCCCACCCTAACTCCTGAAAAAAAATGCTATCCCTTATTCCCAATTCCTCTGCCTCTGCCGCATCTGCTCCCAGGAGGACCAGTTCCACTACAGAACAAACCAGATGGTCTCCTTCTTTAAAGGCCGCAATTTCTCCTCCTACATGGTTGATGCCCTCCAGCGCATCTCATCCACTTACTGCATCCCATCCCTCCAACCACAACAAAGACAGAACCCCCCAGACCACACCTTCCACCGCACCAATCTCCGTATACATCGCATTATCCTCCACCATTTCCGCCACCTACAAACGGACCCCATCACCAGAGATATATTTCCCTCCGGACCCTTATCCACTTTTTGTAAAGACCGTTTCTTCGCGACTACCTTGTCAAGTCAAGCCCCCTCATCAACCCTTCCCTCCCGGCACCTTCCCTTGCCACTGTAGGAATTGCAAAACCTGCGCCCACACCTTCCCCCCATCCCAACCCCTCACCTCCATCCAAGGCCTCAATGGAGCTTCCACATCCATCAAAGTTTCACCTGCATTTCCACATGTCAGTTACTGTATCCGTTGCTCTCGATGAGGTCTCCTCTACATTGGGAAGACAGGACACCACCTCGCAGAGCGCTTCAGAGAACATCTCCAGGACACCCGCCGCAACCAACCCCACCCCTGGTGGCCGAACACTTCAACTCCTTCTCCCACTCTGCTGAGGACATGCAAGTCCTGGGCCTCCTACATCGCCACTCCCTCACCACCCAACACCTGGGAGGAAGAATGCTTCATCTTCTGCCTCGGGATCCTGCAACCCTATGGCATCAATGTGGATTTCACCAGTTTCCTCATTTCCCCTTCCCCCACCTTACCCCAGTTCCAAAGTTTCAGCTTAGCACCATCCGCATGACCTATCTACACAACCCCCCCTTCCAACCTATCACCTTTATCCCCACCTCCAACCACCTATTGCACTCTCAGCTACCTTCCCTCCAGCCCCACCCCCTCCCATTTTTCTATCCATCCCCCGAGGCTCCCAGCCTCATTCCTAATGAAGGGCTTTTGCTCCTCGGATGCTGCCTGACCTGCTGTGCTTTTCCAGCAACACATTTTTCAACCCCATCCAGCACCACACTCTTGACTCTTTCATTCAGCAGGCATTCCACTCCAGTTTTGCTGATATGCACATCCATGTAACCCACTGGCAGCCAGTTTATCATCCAGTTCACATTATTCGGTCATATTATAAATATTTCACTTGCTTTCTGATGGAAAAAAGCTGGCATTTTGCATTACAACAGCGAATAGATTTAAAGAATAGCCTGGAAAATCAGGTAAGCAAAATACAATTCTAATGCCCTACATTATAATTTTCTGAATTTACAAGGGACAGTCGTGGAAAAATGTATTGGTTGGAAAATAAAGGTAAGCCCCTTGGCACAGTTTCTGAAAGAAACTTACAAAGAACCAGAGGTTGTGCTAATATTTACTATCAGGTAAACAGAGCATGACTTATGGAATATGTTTCAGTAAAGAGCAAAGAAAATTATGGGAAAACAAGATGTGCACAAGAAAAATAACTTCGCTGCTAATTATTGCCATCATTCATTATTGCTTATAAATGTAAAACAAGTTTAATTTTTAAAAAATCACTTAACTGTTTTTCAATTCATCCCAGGTGCATATGTACCTCCCTCAACCATTCAAAATTCTAAATTGTCACAACATAATTATACAACCAACACTTTATTCATAGCATCAAAACTCAAAGCTGAATCTATAGCACAATCCAAAACGAACTTAGCAATATCATTTTTTTAAATTCATTCATGGGACATGGGCATTGCTGGCTAAACTAGTGTCTATTTTCCCCAACCCTAAGTGCTCTGGAGAAAATGGTGAATTGCTTTTTGAACCACTGCAGTCCACGTGGGGTACATTTCCACACAGTACTAGTTAGGAGGATTTCTAATATTTTGATCCAGCAGCAAGAAGGAAATGGTGATTATGGTTCCACGTGAGGTTGAGAGACTCTGAGATGAGCCTGTTGTCTTTGCCCTCCAGATGGTAGAGGTCATGGGTTTGGAAGACTGTTGATGAAGGAGTGCTAATGAGTAGTTGCAGTGCACCTTGAAGGTGGTACATTTCGCTGCCATTGTACATTGGTGAAGGGAGTGAATATTCAAGGTTGTGGATGGGGTTGAAAAATGTGTTGCTGGAAAAGCACAGCAGGTCAGGCAGCATCCGAGGAGCAAAAGCCCTTCATTAGGAATGAGGCTGGGAGCCTCGGGGGATGGATAGAAAAATGGGAGGGGGTGGGGCTGGAGAGAAGGTAGCTGAGAGTGCAATAGGTGGTTGGAGGTGGGGATAAAGGTGATAGGTTGGAAGGGAGGGTGGTGTAGATAGGTCATGCGGATGGTGCTACGCTGAAAGTTTGGAACTGGGGTAAGGTGGGGGAAGGGGAAATGAGGAAACTGTTGAAGTCCACATTGATGCCCTGGGGTTGAAGTGTTCCGAGGCGCAAGATGAGGCGTTCTTCCGCCAGGCATGTGGTGGTGAGGGAGCGGCGGTGAAGGAGGCCCAGGACCTCCATGTCCTCAGCAGAGTGGGAGGGGGAGTTGAAATGTTAGGCCACAAGGCGGTGTGGTTGATTGGTGCGGGTGTCCTGGAGGTGTTCCCTAAAGTGCTCTGCTAGGCACCCAGTCTCCCCAATGTAGCAGGAGAATCGACGTTTTGGGCATAAGCCCTTCTTCAGGAATGCCCGAAATGTCGATTCTCCTGCTCCTTGTATGCTGCCTGACCTGCGATGCTTTTCCAGCAACACATTTTTCAGCTCTGATCTCCAGCATCTGCAGTCCTCACTTTCTCCTTGTTGGTAGGGTGCCAAACGGTCAGCTTTGCCCAAGGTGTTGTTGAATTTTTATGGTTAATCGTAGTTGAAGTATTTGAAATTTGAAGCAATATGATTACGGCATCAAATGCCCATCTAGGCAAGTGGACCATATTCCAGGAGACTTCTAGGTTGTTCATTTTCAATGTTGATCAGACAACTGGAATACAGGAAGTGAGTAACCCACCATAAAGTGCCTCAGCATTGTCCTGTTCTTGCAGCCACAGGATTTTGTTTGGCTGGTTTGATTCAGGTTCTGAACTGGAAGCTAAGCTGAAAACCCCCAAGATGTTGACATAGAGGAAAAGCAGCAATGTTGTCATTGAGCATCAAGATACAATTTGTTCTACAGGAAATGTTCATTGCCAGGCACTTGCATGGCAGGAATGATGCCTGCCACTTGTCAGCCCAAGCCTGGATATTGTTCAGGCTTGCTGCATATGAATACAAGCTGCTTCAGTACGCAAGTTGTCACAACTGATACTGAATGTTGTGCACTCATCAGCAAACATCCTCACGTCTGACCTTCTGATGGTGGGAAGGTCATTGATGAAACAGTTGAAAATGATTGGGCCGAGAACACTACCCTGAAGAACTCCGACACTGATGTCCTGGGATTACGATGACTGACGTTCAACAATCACTTCCTTTGTGCTAGATATAACCAACCAGCAGAGTGATCCCCGAAATTCCTACTGACTCCAACTTGTCTCGAGCTCCTTGATGCAAAGCTCAGTTAAATGCTGTCTTGGTTTCAAGGACAATCATTCTCACTTCACCTATTAAGTTTAAATTTTCTGCCATACTGGACCAAAACTGTGATATCTCTGAAGCTAAGTGGCCCTGACGTAAACCAAACCAGTGAGCAGGTTAGTCCTTTGCAATGAGTATATAACCGGACTATGAATAACACCATCCAGCATTTTGATGATGAATAAAGGTAGGGAGAGAGGGCAGTAGATGGTCAGGTTGAGCTTGACCTGCTTTTTGTGCATGACATACCAGGGCAAATTTCAAGCTTTTCAGCTAGATGCCAGTGTTGTAACTGTGATGGAATAACTTGGCTAGAGGCATTTCTAGCTTTGGAACACAAGTCTTCAGTCCTATTAACAGAATGTTGTCAATATTCAGCATCTCCAACTGAGTGATGTCATGTAGAGTGAATCAAATTTGTGTTGTCTACTTCTTATTGAAGACGGATGGAAACACAAAAATAAAAGTTTCTGGAAAACTCAGCAGTGTATGGAGAGAAATCAGAGTTAATATTTCAGGTCAAGTGACTCTTCCCCAGAACTGATGGACAGAAATTCTTCAGCTGTGTTCCGAGCTACCCATCATTGAGGAAGAAAGTATTTACATAGTCCCAAAATCCTGTTAGTCATTGAACTGTCTACTACCACTGGACATGGCAGAACTTAGAAAGAATCCATTGATAATGTCATTATTTGACCTATGCAAGTCACCACAGCCCAGAGGATCATGGAGCTGCTGTCTCTTTAGAAAGGTCAGAATAAGTTAAGAATAACCAGAGAGTCACCATGCCTCAGATGAACGGCAAGATTGAAATTTCATGCGTGACCTCGGTTAGTAAAGGAATTGAATATCCACAGTTAGTACACATGCATTACAAGCCAGCTGCTCAGCCAAATAAATATAGCTGGTGGTGCTCCTTGATTGCCATCCTGCACTCTTCATTAAACCAGGGTTGAGCTCCTGACTGGATGGTAATGGCAGATTGGGGTATGTCAGGCACTAAGGTCATAGTTTGTGGCTGAACCAAATTTTGTGCCTCACAGATTACCAGTTTTGAGTTGCAAGGTTGTACTGATTGGAACGAGCTGAGCCAGGTGGAACTCAAAAAATGAGTTCCCTGATTGAAGCTGTTGACCTGGCCCAAACGGAAAGGCCAAGGTTGACAGATATAAAACAGGAATGTCAGAGGTTCTGTTCACTCTAGCAGTCAGTTCTGAGCTAGCTGGGTCAGTGTCACAAAGTATGCACATGTAAATAAACGGTGACTTGCTGATGGGATATTGGCCTTCAGAGTTATTTTAGAGATCTATCCAATTTAGCACAATGGAGTACCACCCATCATAACAGATAGGACTTCATGTCCACATGGACTATCTAGTGGTTAATCTGACCAATACGGTCAAGGACAACTATATCAGTAGTAAATTGGTAAGAATGTGGTCAGACTTTTGATTGTTAGTTCCCTCACCACCAGCCACAGATCATAGCAGCTATAGTCTAAATTCTATGTCCTTTGGTCAGTAACTTTAAGATTCAACCTGTTCAGTCAGTAGTATTGCAACGGAGTCAATCTTGGTGATGCTTCTTGAGGTTTCCCTTTCAGTAGTACATTATTTCACACTCACTACATACTGGTGTTGAATGTGGACATGTTCTCATCCATTAGCGTGCAGAGTCAAAAACTGTGTTGCTGAAAAAGCACAGCAGGTCAGGCAGCATCTGAGGAGCAGGAGAGTCGACGTTTTCAAGCATAAGTTATGCCTGAAGCGTTGACTCTCCTGCTCCTCGGATGCCTGATCTGCTGTGCTTTTCCAACAGCTCACTTTTTGATTCTGATCTCCAGCATCTGCAGCCCTCACTTTCTCCCAATAGCTCGCAGAGAGGGGTAAGTAAATCAGGAAGAGGTTTTCCTTGCCCATGTTTGACCTGATACCATTACATTTCATGGGGTCTAGAATTAATATTGAGAACTCCAAGGGCAACACCATCCTAACTGTACACCCTTCCACCACTATCTGCGATCAATCCTGCCATTGGACCAGGACATACCCAGAGATGGTGATAGAAATGTCTGAAACATAGTCTTGAAGATATGATTCTGAGTATGATTAAGTCAGGCTGTTGTTACGATTGGTCTGTGGGACAGCTATCCCAATTTATAGTAAAAGATCAAAGCATTATATGATTGATGTGACGTATTGAACAAACCTAGATTGCTGTTAAGTTTTTAATCACATGGAACGGGGATGCAGGTTGCGATTGATTTAATTCCAGAACTTATTTCAAGTCACAGTTCCAACACACAAGCTATCTGACAAAGCTGCAGCTCTCCGAAAGCTTGTACCTTCAAATAAACCTGTTGGACTATAACCTGGTGTTGTGATATATGTAATGTTACAGTAGCTGGAACCATATAGAATTTCAAAAGTAACTTTAGTCTTTTTAATCTACCTTGTCATTTAGGAAAGTCACGTCATTTTAACGCAAGTAATTTTGCAGAAAGGCACATCCATTCATCAAATACTTAGAATCAAAGAGTGATAGAGATGCACGGAAACAGACGCTTTGGTCCAACACGTCTATGCTGACCAGATATCCCAACCTAACCTAGTTCCACTTGCTAGCACCTGGCGCATATCCCTCCAAACCCTTCCTATTCATATACCCATCCAGATGCTTTTAAATGTTGCAATTGTACTAGCCTCCACCACTTCCTCTGGCAGCTCATTCTATACACATACCACCCTCTGTGTGCAAAAGATGCCCCATAGCACTCTTTTATATCTTTCCCCTCTCACCCTAAACCTATGTCTTCTAGTTCTGGACTCCCTGACCCCAGGGAAAAGACCTTGTCTATTTATCCTAGCCGTGCCCCTCATAATTTTGTAAACCTCTATAAGGTCACCCATCAACCTCCCACACTCCAGGGAAAACAGCCCCAGCTGATTCAACCTCTCCCTACAGCTCAAATCCTCCAACCCTGGCAACATGTTTATACATCTTTTCTGAACCCTTTCAAGTTTCACAACATCTTTCCGATAGGAAGGGGACCAGAATGTCATGCAATATTCAAAAAGCGGGCTAACCAATGTCCTGTACAGCCGCAACATGACCTCCCAATTCTTGCAGTCAACACTCTGACCAATAAAAGGAAAGCATACCAAAAGCCTTCTTCACTATCCTATCTACCTGAACTCTACTTTCAAGGAGCTATGAACCTTTGTTCAACAACAATCACTAGGACCTTACCATAAGTCCTGCTAAAATTTGCTCTTCCAAATGCAGCAGCATGCATTTATCTAAATTAAACTCCATCTGCCACTTCTCAGCCCATTGGCCCATCTGATCAAGATCCTGTTGTAATCGGAGATAACTTTCTTCACTGTCCACTACACCTCCAATTTTGGTGTCATCTGCAAATTTACTAACTATACCTTCTTATGCTCGCATCCTAATCATTCATATAAATGGCGA
The DNA here is from genome assembly GCF_004010195.1 of Chiloscyllium plagiosum. Taxonomy (NCBI): domain Eukaryota; kingdom Metazoa; phylum Chordata; class Chondrichthyes; order Orectolobiformes; family Hemiscylliidae; genus Chiloscyllium; species Chiloscyllium plagiosum. The sequence continues at coordinate 18,641,383 of NC_057713.1, forward strand.
AAAGTAGAGGACCCAGCACCGAGTCTTGTGGCAGTCCACTGGTCACAGGACTCCAATCTGAAAAACAACCCTCCACCACCATCCCCTACCATAACCACATTATTCTTACAGATAGCGGAGATCTCCTTACAAGTTTGTTTCTCAATTTCCCGCTATTAGGATTTCTTTAAAAGAATCCCAATAAGGTGATCATCTCTTTGTTATTTCTGTCTTCTACCTTCAAGCCAGTTCTGTATCCAAATAGCTAGTTCTCTCTGTGTTCCATGAGATCTAACGTTGCTAACCAGTATCTCATGGGGACCCTTGTCAAACACCTTACTGAAATCCATATGGATCACAGTCACGCTTCTGCGCTCAATCCTCTTTGTTACTTCAAAAAACTCAATCAAGTTTGTGAGACATGATTTCCCATGCACAAAGCCATAATCAGTCTTCGCCTTTCCAATTACATGTACATCCTGTCCCTCAGGATTCCCTCCAACAATTGCCCACCACCGACGTCATGCTCACCGGTTTATAGTACCCTGTCTTGTCCTTACCACCCTTCTTAAATAGTGGCACCACGTTAGCCAACTTCCAATCTTCCAGCACCTCACCTGTGACTATCGATGATACAAATATCTCAGCAAGGGGCCCAGCAATCATTTCCCCAGCTTCCCACAGAGTTCTAGGGTATACCTGATCAGGTCCTGGGGATTTATCCACTTTTATGCATTTCAAGACATCCAGCAGTTCCTCCTCTGTAATCTGGACATTTTGCAATATGTCACCATCTATTTCGCTACATTCTATACCTTCATATTCTTTTCTACAGTAAATACTGATGCAAAACACTCGCTTAGTATGTCCCCCATCTCCTGTGGATCACACAAAGGCCGCTTGCTGATCTTTGAGGGGCCCTATTCACTCCCTGGGTACTCTTTTGTCCTTAACGCATTTGTAACAACCCTTTGGATTCGCCTTAACCCTATTTGCCAAAGCTATGTCCCCTTTTAGCCCACCTGATTTCCCTCTGAAGTATACTCCTCCTGCCTTTATACTCAGATTCTAAGGATTCTCTCGCTCTCTCTTGTCCTTACTCTTGACATATGCTTCCTTTTTCTTAACCAAAACATCAATTTCTCTAGTCATCCAGCATTCCCTACATCTACCAGCCTTTTCTTTCACCCTAACAGGAATATACTTTCTCCGAACTCTTGTTATCTAATTTCTGAAGGCTTCCCATTTTCCAGCTGTCCCTTTACCTTCGAATATCTGTGCCGAATCAGTTCTGAAAGTTCTTGCCTAATACCATCAAAACCGGTCTTCCTCCAATTTAGAACTTCAACTTTTAGATCTGGTCTATTCTTTTCCATCACTATTTTAAAACTAATAGCATTATGGTCACTGGCTCCACAGTGCTCCCCCAGTAATATCTCAGTCACCTGCCTTGCCTTATTTCACAAGAGTAGGTCAAGTTTTACACCTTCTCTCGTAGGCACATCCACATACTGAATCATAAAATGTTCTTGTAAATGCCTAACTAATTCCTCTCCATCTAAACCCTTGACACTATGACAGTTGCAGTCTATGTTTGGAAAGTTAAAATCCCCTACCATAACCACCATATTATTCTTACAGATAGCTGAGATCTCCTTACAAGTTTTTTTCTCAATTTCCCACTATTAGGATTTCTTTAATATAATCCCAATAAGGTGATCATCTCTTTGTTATTTCTCAGTTCCACCCAACCAACTTCCCTGGATGTATTTCTGGGAATATCCTCCCTCACCACAACTGTAATGCTATCCCTCCTCTCTTGCCCTCCCTTTCTACCCTTCCTGTAGCATTTGTATCCTGGAACATTAAGCTGCCAGTCCTGTCCATCCCTGAGCCACATTTCTGCAATTGCTATAATATTCCCAGTCCCATGTTCCTAACCCATGCCCTGAGTTCATCTGTCTTCTCTGTTAGGCCTCTTGCACTGAAATAAATGCAGTTTAATTTATCAGTCTTACTTTGTTCTCAGCTTTGTTCCGACCTGTCCTGACTGTTTGACTCGCTCCCTTTCTCAATTATACCAATCTTTTGATCTCCAGCAACCATTAAAGATGAATTGCCATGATGCAGAGATGCCAGTGTTGGACAGGGGTGGAGAAAGTTAAAAAATCACACAACACCAGGTTATAGTCCAACAGGTTTATTCGGAAGTACAAGCTTTCGGAACGCTGCTCCTTTGTCAGGTAGCTTAATGAAGCACGATCATTAGGACACAGAATGTGTAGGAAAAGATCATAGTGTCATACAACTGATCGATATATTGAACAAACCTAGATTGCTGAGAAGTCTTTCATCTTTTAGAGTGGTTTGCAGGTTTTGCTTCAGTAATATGCAAATTCCAGAACTTCTCTCAAACACACATACATATACACACACACTCACGCAGACCCCTTCTCAGATACATGCTCTGTCTCAGGTATATACACACCTTCTGACAGGCATATACTCTATCACACTCATGCACACACCCTATCAAGCGTACACACACACTCCCTCACATGCACATACCCACGCACACACAAGTTTATGGGGTGAATTTGCATTTGCAGAATTGTATTTGCAGATACATTCTGTTTTGTTCAAAAAGCACAATCCGTAAGCAGTCAATCCATGTGACTATATATAAATTCCTACTTTGGAGACAGAACCAGTCTGATTCAAGATTAGAGTACATACAAACCCTAACCTTGTTAAAGTACCTATTCAAGATGGCTCAGGGAATCCTTATGGACTTGACCTGTAAGCCTCTCTTGGTTTGTCCCGGAGATCGTACTCTGTGGTAGTCTGGAATATAAAACTCTTACAGACAGTTTAGTTTAAATTATTACCTTATTTACCAATGGCATCAATGTTACATTATAACATAGATACCTACAAGCCAGGCTTGAGCTAAGGTTCTAAAGCCATTGGCAGAGTAGTGGCGCCAGCCATTACTCCTTAGCGCTCTCTCAGGCTACTCCCCTTATTGCTGCAAACAAGCTGTATATCAGGAATGTGAGGTAGAACAGAAATTACAAAAAACATCACATGCCCTTAATCAGATAAGCAGCAATAAAATGACAAAATTTTGCAGAGGATGAGAAACTCATGGACAGGTCTGAGTAAGCTTGACTAATTAAGCTACATGCACATCAAAGTGGGACACCCTGATCAAGTCAGGCCAAATGACCAATTGCTTTGGCTAGCTTAGCTTCCCTTTTAACAGTACATTATAACAACAGACTAGTCTAAATTATGCTCAGCTCACATGCCCAGTATCATTGTCCTATAAAATGGCTTTTTCTTTTAAGATCATCTTAGACTCCCAAAATGCAAAATTAAATTCATAACATTCCCTGGTTTCGAGCTCCAGGGAACAACACACAAACATTCAATCCATGACAAGGAAGTGCATACTTAAATCAGACCATAAAGAGTTAACCTTTCTACCAGATTCTGTCTTGTCTGTCTGTCTGTCTCTCTCCGTGTCCCTTGAACCCTTCAGTCAGTTAATGTAATTTACAGAAGACTGTTTTCTCTCTCTCACTCACACATGTACATCTTCCAACTTTTTATTATGTCAGTTTCAGCCTTCATGCTTTCCTAGCTTGTAAGGGTAACAAGACATTCACATTCAAGAACAGTCAAGATTAGGGGCCTGAGCTTCATAAATTCAAATCTGCTCAGTGTGCTATACACGAAAATGTATCAGGATTGTTCTATTACGTGCATATTCCACTCAGCTTATTACATTACAAGTTCTCTTCCTATTGAGGATGAGTTTGTTAAGAGTTTTCAATATAAACCAGAAATTTAGTTATCCTCCATCCAACTGTGAAATATGCATGCCTCAAGCTTCCGGGGTGATAAGGAAGTACTGCCACACATTCCACAAGTGAACAAATGTTATCACCTTATTTACACTGATCCACTGACACTAAGAACAAATGTCCTTAATTCTTCTGAACAAATGGGCGAAAGTACTTGACATGGGGGCAGGGGGAGCGGGATCACTTCTGTTGTATTTGATTTGAAACCTTATTTAATTTAAATATCTTGCCTAACACATTCGCACCCAAGTACTTTGGGATTTAGAATTAATGTTAAATTGGATTTCAGAATCCTATAGTCCTGTCAAGACCCCTAAGGGTCTTATGGGTCCAATCAAGTACCTGCTCCATTAGGTAAAGATAAAGCATGATGCAATACGGAAACCAAGATGTATTCAGCTTAGAAACCAAAAGTAAATTGCCTGAGAAAACAAGCATTATTTTACTATTGATATTTAATTGCCTCTAATTAGCCACAAAATAATCTTGCGCTTTGTAGGCTCTTTGTCAATATCTAACCAACTTCATTTCAAGTAAGCTAAACAATGATATCAATCCATGTGACTGTGTCTTGTTAACTGTGTCTTCTGCTGAAAATGTGTTGCTGGAACAGCGCAGCAGGTTCCTGAAGAAGAGCTTATGCCCGAAACGTCGATTCTCCTGTTCCCTGGATGCTGCCTGACCTGCTGCGCTGTTCCAGCAACACATTTTCAGCTCTGATCTCCAGCATCTGCAGACCTCACTTTCTCCCCTAACTGTGTCTTCTAGCCGGTTGACAGCGAGGTGGAAGGTCTTAGATTACAGGAGGATATAAATGGATTGGTCAGATGGACAGATTAGTGGCATTTGGAATTTAACCCTGATAAATGTGAGGTGTTGCACTTTGGAAGAAGTAACAAGACAAAGGAGTTCTTAATGAATGCAGGACACGAGCAAGCTCAGAGAAACAGAGGGATCTTGGGAAGTTGTCCACAGATCCTTTAAGGAAGCAGGACATACTAATAAGGCGGTTAAGATGACAAGGAGGACTCTCCCCTTTATCAGTTGTGGCATAGATTATAACAGCAGGGAGGTTATGTTGAAGCTGTAGAAAACTTTGGTTAGGCCATACCCGGAGTACTGTGTGCATTTCTGGTCACTGTGTTTTTCGAAATTTATGATGTGATTACACTGGAAGGGATACAGAGGAGATTCACTAGAATGTTGCCTGAGATAAAGCAGTTTAGCTATGAAGAGAGACTGGATAAGCTCTGGTTGTTTTCTTTCCAGCACAAAAGGCTGAGAGAGAAACTGATTGAGGTTTATAAAATTGAGGGGCATAAACATGATGAATAGGAAGCAGCTGTTCCTCTGTTGAAGAAACAATAACAAGAAGGCAGGAGGTTAAGATGGGATTTGAGAAAATTTTTCTCACCAGTGCATGGTGGGAATCTGTTGCCTGTGAGGATAATAAAGGCCAGAAACCTCACAACCTTTAAAATGTACTTGGATGAGCACATGAAATATCATAACATTCAAGGCTATGGGCCAAGTCCTTGTAAGTGGGGTGAGTATCAACTTATCACAATTAAGTTCTGATGAACAGTCACCAGACTCAAACCATTAATTCTGCTTTTCTCCGACAGATGCTACCAGACCTGCTAATTTTGGCCAGCATCTGTTTTTGTTTCAGATCTTAAGCATCTGTGTTTTATTTCAAAGAATAAAGCAGTTCCTTTAATACAATTCAATGCCACATTAAGTACATACTATCACTTTAACTACTATTTTAAAAATGGTTTAAATTACATTGATGTTCTGTACTTCAAAATGAAATAGTCCAGATTTTTTTTCAGTTTTCTATACAGCAAAAATGCTCAGGCCTCCAGCATCATCTGCATTGGTCTAACTCAGTGATTAGAGCTGAAAAATGTGTTGCTGGAAAAGCGCAGGTGGTCAGGCAGCATTCAAGGAGCAGGAGAATCGACGTTTTGGGCATAAGTCCTTCTTCAGGAACGTCGATTCTCCTGCTCCTTGGATGCTGCCTGACCTGCTTCGCTTTTCCAGCAACACATTTTTCAGCTCTGATCTCCAGCATCTGCAGTCCTCACTTTCTCATAACTCCGTGATTGTCAAAGTAGGGTCTGCAAAATATCACTAGGGGTTAAAATGTTATGATTGAGCAGCTTGGGTATTCAGTCAAGATGTCATGGTCAAGAGTGAGCAAGTGAGTGGTGACTTGAAGGCATGTCCTGCCCCTCACCCTGTAGTCTTGACAGTCTCTCTGCTCCTATCATGCTCTCTATACATGCTCCTAAGCTCTGTGCTATCTCCCTACAGTGCTCCATTCTTCCCTGTTTTCAGTGTGCTTTCTTTGTACTGTGTTCTTGCTTTTTACAAAGGACAAGACATATGTATATCTTTATATATTCATACCAATGTCTCCTTATCTGCAAACAAATCTATGTTCACTGAAAAGAATTGTTAAACACTTTGCATGCAGCACTTTGTGTTATATGTATTGTAACCTTTGGCAAGTATCTCAATGGTACAATGAAAAATTACAGCACAGCAAATATATAATTTCTTTGTATTTCTGCACAAAAATAATAGCAAAAGCTGTAGTTGCACCATGACAAATTTTTCAACATATTCAAAACACAATATTTTATACAACATCTTGTCCTTAAGAAAACAGAGTCACAGAGGTAGTCTGTAACAGGGAAACAATGGGGTCTGTGATGGGGTGGGAATAATGGGGTCTGTGGGGCTGGGGTGTACTACAGTCAGGTCTGTGAAAGGGTAATGATCATGTGACGTGATGTTAGAAATACTAATAGAATACTTGTGTGCGCGCACAATCACAGCAATGCCAAGTGACTTAAAATATTAATCATCATTAACTATGCAATTAAAAACTTTAAACCCAGTCAATCATGGTATTAAACATAGACACAACAGATACCACTGTTGCCCGGCTTACAACCCAGCTTTACTTTTAAAATTATCAGAGAAGTTGTTTACACAGGTCTGTGTGTTGGCCAACATGCAAGACTTGGAGAAAGTGAGAACTGCAGATGCTAGAGATCAGAGTCAAAAAGTGTGGTCCTGAAAAACACAGCCAGTCAGGCAGTATCTGACGAGCAGGAGAGTCAACATTTCGAGCATAAGCTCTTCATCAGGAGTGTGTGTGCGTGTGTGTGTGTGGGGGGGCTGACATATAAATGGGAAGGGTAAGGTAGCTGGGAATGCAATAGGTAGATGAAGGTGGAGGGGTGATAGTGATAGGTCAGAGCAGAGAGTGCAGCGGATAGGTGGGAAGAGAGAGGTGCCAAGTTGGAGGGGTGGATCTGGGATAAGGTGGCGGGGGGGGGGGGGAAGAGAGAGAGAGAGAAAGAATGAAAGAAAGGGAAATCAGGAAACTGGCAAAATCAATATTGATTTTATGTTGTCGGAGGGTCCCACTGATTCCCACAGCTACCTGGACTAAACCTCCTGAAAAAGCATTATCTCTTACTCTCAATTCCTCTGCCACCGATGCATTTGCTCCCAAGAGGACCAATTCCACTCCAGAACATCCCAGATGGCATCCTACTTCATGGACTGCATTTTCCCCTTCCACATGGTCAACAATGCCCTCCAGCACATCCCCTCCACTTTCCACACCTCCACCCTTGAAACCCACCTCTCCAATCGCAACAAGGGCAGAACACCCCTATTCCTCACCTTCCACTGCACCAACCTCTGATACAATGTATCATCCTCCACCATTTCTGCCACCTACAGTCAGACTGCACCACCAGAGATATATTTCCTTCCCCACCCCTTTCAGCATTCCACAGAGACCATTCCCTCTTTGACTCCCTTGTTAGGTCCACGCTCCCAACCAATCCACTCTCCACTCCCAGCACCTTCCCTTGCTACTGCAAGAGGTGCAAAACCTGTACCCACACCTCCCTCTAAGGCCCCAAAAGATCCTTCCATATCTGGCAGAGATTTTCCCGCACCTTCAAACACCTCATCTGCTGTGTCCATTGCTCTCGATGTGGTCTCCTCTACAATGGGGAGACAGGACACCAACTTACACAATGTTTCAGAGAACATCTCTGGGACACACACACCAATCAATCTCACCAAACACTTCAACTCCCCCTCCCACTCTGCCAAGGACATGCAAGTCCTGGGCCGCCTCCACTGCCAAATTCTAGCCACCTGACACCTGGAGGAAGAACACCTCATCTTCTGCCTTGGGACCCTCCAACCACAAGGGATCAATGTCGATTTCACCAGTTGCCTGATCTCCCCTCCTGTCACCTTATCAGAGATCCAACCGTCCAACTCAGCACCACCCTCTTGAACTGCTCTACCTGTCCATCTTCCTTCCCATTATCAGCTCCACTCTCCACTCCAACCTAACGCCATCACACCCCATCTTCATCTACCAAACACATTCCCAGCTACCTTACCCCCAGCCCCACCTCACATTCCTGATAAACAGGTTATGCTTGAAATATTGACTCCCCTGCTCCTCAGATGCTGCCTGACCAGCTATGCTTTTTTGACTCTCAATATGCAAGTCTTGTCATGACTTTTAAACGGGATGATATTCCTTGACAGGATTTATGTTAACAAAAACTAGATAAATTAGTACAAGGAGCATTGAAGGGTTTGCATATTAAAAGGACCTACAAAATGCAGACGCTTAAAGAATTCAGTAAAAAACAATAAGTTACTTTACAAGTCATCCAAAGATTAAGGCGGCATTTGGTATGCTTTCCTTTATTGGTCAGAGCATCGAGTAAAGGAGTTGGGAAATCATGTTGCAGCTGTACAGGACATTGGTTAGGCCACTTTTGGAATATTGCATGCAATTCTGGCTATAGGAAAGTTTGTAAAACTTGAAACGGTTCAGAAAATTTGAGGATATTGCCAGGTTTGGAGTGTTCGAGCTATACGGAGAGGCTGAATAGGCTGGGACTGTTTTCCCTGTAGAATCAGAGGCTGTGACCGTATAGAGGTTTATAAAATCATGAGGGGCTTAGATAGGATAAATAGATCAGGTTCTTTTCCCTGTGGTGAGGGACTCCAAAACTAGAGGGCATACAAGGTTGAGGGGGGAAAAATTTACAAAGCGACCTAAGAGGCAACTTTTTCACGCAGAGGATGGTGCGTGTATTGAATGAGCTACCAGAGGAAATGGAGGAGGTTGGTACAATTACAACATTTAAAAGGCATCTGAATGGTATGAATAGGAAGTGTTTAAGAGGGATACGGGCTAAGTGCTGGCAAATGGGACTGGACTAGTTTAGGCTATCTGGTTGGCGTGGAGCAGTTGGACTGCAGGGTCTGTTTCAAGCTGTACATCTTTATAACGATAGGAGAGTAGATGGTGGGGGAGGTCATACTCAACCCTGACTTCTGTATTTCCAAGGAATTTGGCTTTCCTGAATGTGCTCTTACACTACTGGGCCAAATGGCCAGGTATGATGTTGCAATTTCTGTGTGATTCAATGTGATGAGTTATCAGACGACGATCAATGTTAATGAAAACAGCACAGCAAGCCAACAATCTCAAGAAATGAGGGCGATTGGACCATATTAGCTATGAAAAGTGACAAGAAAGAAAATGAAAACACATGGCATTAAAAGACAGACATATAAAAAACCAAGTCCATGGGGATATTCACTAATTTCTAAGTTTTTTTAATTGATGAGAAAAGATTTAAAATTGTACAGTGTGAATGACCACACAGTTATATGGCATGGAAACAGACCCTTTAGTCCAACTTATCAATGCTGATCAGACATCTCTATCTTGACCTAGTCCATTTGCCAGTATTTGGCCCATATTCCTCTAAGCCCTTCCAACTCATATAGCCATCCAGGTGTCTTTTAAATATTGTAATTGTACCATCTCCACCACTTCCTCTGGCAGCACATTCCATACATGCACCACCCGGAGTGAAAAAGTTGCCCCTCAGTTTTTTTGTTAATCTTTTCCCTCTCACTTTTAACCTGTGCCCCCTAGTTTTGGATTCTCCATCCTAAGAAAATGACCTGGACTATTAATCCTATCCTGCCCCTCACTATTTTATAAACCTCTAAGGTTACCTCTCAGCCTTCGATGCTACAGGGAAAAAAAATCCCAGCCGATTCAGCCTCTCCCTTAGCTCAAAGTCTCAAGTCCCAGCAACATTCTTATAAACTTTTCTGAACTCTCTCAGGTTTAACAACATCGTTTCTATAGAAGAACTATCAGAATTGTGCACAGTATTCCAAAGTGGCCTTACAAATGTCCTGGCCAGTCATAATATAACATCCCACCTCCTAGACTCAACGCTATGACTGATGAAACAAGTGTGCTAAATGTCGTCTTCACCAGCCTGCCTACCTGCGACTCCACTTTCAAGGAACTAGGCACCTGCACCCTTCAGTCTCTTTGTTCAGCAACAATCCCAGGACCCAACCATTAACTGCTGTGGCTTGCCTTACCAAAATAGAACACCTCATATTTATCTAGATTAAACGCCATCTGCACTCCTTGACCCATTGGCCCACATGATCAAGGTCCTGTTGTACTGAGATAACCATCTTCACTACACACTACAACACCTATTTTGGTGTCATCTGCAAACTTACGAACCATATGTCCTATATTTACAGGAAGCTGCAGTGTTACTGAGGAATGCATCTCTGAAAAGAATCTCAGGACTGTAGACTAAACTTAACCGGTTGTACAAAAGAGAAAACAGCTAAGTGACTCAGTGACAAAGTGAGCATTGCACATTCCTGCTACTTCTAATCTATTTTTAACACTGTTCAACTCCTGCCCACCTATTAACAGCCTTCCCGTTACAATTCTATTATTTACATCTAAGCTTTCCTGTATATAATACTTGCTATACAGAAATGTACTCTTATCACTTAAGATTCAATTCAGAAAATATCTTTTCAGTACAAGGACTAGGTGAAATCTGAAACACTGCATGTTGGGCTAATGAAAATATTGAAGATTAAGATCAATAAAATTTTGTTCAGTCAGTTTATCAAGTGATATAAAACAAATGCAGGTAATTGCACTTGAGGTACATATCACTCACAATAAAACAGAATATGGATCATGTTTTAGCTTCTGAATAATCTCCTAATATATTCCTACATGACTAACAGAAAATGATGCATTATGCATTAATGGAATATTGCAGTTATTCCAAAACAAATGACTTCTTTATTACTTGTAACATGATTAAAGTCAAAAATTGATTAAATTAATACAGAAAATTTTGTTTTAACTGACACTTTATGAACTCACTCTTGATAAAAGTAAAAATTATGCACCTCAAATACCATAATTTTACTGTATTATTGCGATGTCGGAGTTATTAGTTAAGACTGAGAGTGAGAAGGCTGTTTGCCAACAAGTTTTATTTAAGGCAAAGTTGCATTGAAGTGATTTATGCTGTAAATAAAGTAGTACAACATGGGGTAAACCTCTCTGCTAATTTAAATCGAACACACAGAGAAGGCAACCTAATGCCGTAATCTGTTAACCTTCGAGAGGCAAAGAACTATCACAGAGATCACTATTTAAAGTAAAAATTAACAATTTCATTCCTTAAGTCCAACAGAGAACGTTAAAACAACAGCTATTTACAACTCCTTTCTCTTAAACCTATCTTTTACTTCCCACTCTACAATACTGGCCTGATAAAAAAGCCCCGATTAAGATTTACAAAATAAAAAATCACATTTCAAAACCAGTCAGTTTTGTTGATTCTCCTTTGGAGATTTTTCTCTGTATTTTCCCGGGTTGTCTCTTCTCCGGTCTTCAGCTGCACAACCTTTCTTACAGACAGGTACCTTTCAGAGAGCTATTCGGCTAGCAGTCTGTACTTGTTGGTGTTCTTGGCACTTCTCCTTCTAATTGTTCAAAATGTCTGGTTTTATACAGGTGAGGTGCCGGAAGACTGGAGGTTGGCAAACGTGGTGCCACTGTTTAAGAAGGGCAGTAAAGACAAGCCAGGGAACTATAGACCGGTGAGCCTGACCTCAGTGGTGGGTTAGTTGTTGGAGGGAATCCTGAGGGACAGGATGTACATGTATTTGGAAAGGCAAGGACTGATTAGGGATAGTCAACTTGGCTTTGCGCGTGGGAAATCATGTCTCACAAACTTGATTGAGTTTTTTGAAGAAGTAACAAAGAAGATTGATGAGGGCAGAGCAGTAGATGTGATCTATATGGACTTCAGTAAGGCATTCGACAAGGTTCCCCATGAGAGACTGATTAGCAAGGTTAGATCTCATGGAATACAGGGAGAACTAGCCATTTGTATACAGAGCTGGCTCAAAGATAGAAGACAGAGGGTGGTGGTGGAGGGTTGTTTTTCAGACTGGAGGCCTGTGACCAGTGGAGTGCCACAAGGATCGGTGCTGGGCCCTCTACTTTTTGTCATTTACACAAATGATTTAGATACAAGCATAAGAGGTACAGTTAGTAAGTTTGGAGATGACACCAAAATTGGATGTGTAGTGGACAGCGAAGAGGGTTACCTCAGATTATAACAGGATCTGGACCAGATGGGCCAATGGGCTGAGAAAGAACCATTGGAGTTTAATTCAGATAAATGCGAGGAGCTGCATTTTGGGAAAGCAAATCTTAGCAGGACTTATACACTTAATGGTAAGGTCCTAGGGAGTGTTGCTGAACAAAGAGACCTTGGAGTGCAGGCTCATAGCTCCTTGAGGGTGGAGTCGCAGGTAGATAGGATAGTGAAGAAGGCGTTTGGTATGCTTTCCTTCATTGGTCAGAGTATTGAGTACAGGAGTTGGAAGGTCATGTTGCGGCTGTACAGGACATTGGTTAGGCCACTGTTGGAATATTGCATGCAATTCTAGTCTCCTTCCTATCGGAAAGATGTTGTGAAACTTGAAAGGGTTCAGAAAAGATTTACAAAGATGTTGCCAGGGTTGGAGGATCTGAACTACAGGGAGAGGCTGAACAGGCTGGCCTGTTTTCCTTGGAGCGTCGGAGGCTGAAGGGTGACCTTACAGAGGTTTACAAAATTATGAGGGGCATGGATAGGATAAATAGACAAAGTCTTTTCCCTGGGGTAGGGGAGTCCAGAACTAGAGGGCATAGGTTTAGGATGAGAGGGGAAAGATATAAAAGAGACCTAAGGGGCAACTTTTTCACACAGAGGGTGGTACGTATATGGAATGAGATGCCAGAGGATGTGGTGGAGGCTGGTACAATTGCAACATTTAAGAGGCATTTGGATGAGTATATGAATAGGAAGTGTTTAGAACGATATGGGCCAGGTGCTGGAAGGTGGGACTAGATTGGGTTGGGATATCTGGTCGGCATGGATGGGTTGGACCGAAGGTCTGTTTCCATGCTGTACATCTCTATGACTTTATGTGCAATTCAGGGGACTCTAGACCCAGGAAGGTAAAATGGACCACCAGAACATGGACAACCTTTGAGAGGGATCATAATGGAGCAGTTTTTTGGAAAATTTCAAAGCTAGGTTGTGTAAAATGAAGAATTGAAATCCCTTGTAGAGTTTCAACAAGATTTAGTAACCCACAACGTCATGAACATTGGAGAGGGGAGCTTGTTGAGTTATCTAAGGGGCCTGTTTCATCACCTTCGCTATTCGGTGTGTTCAATCAATCATCGCTTTTGTTACCCATACTTTTTGCATGTTAAGCTTGGAACGTCAAAGTATAAATTCAAGGGAAGGTTCTCCAGGTTGCTCCCAGGTATGGAGCAGCTATCTTATGAGGAAAGTTGAGTAATTTGGGCCTTTTCTTGGAATATAGAAGATCGAGAGGCAATCCTTATTGAAGCAAACAAGATTCTTAGGGTTCTTGACAGGCTAGAGGGGTTGTTTCATCTTATGGGAAAGTCTCAGACCAGAGGGCATAATCTCAAAATAAGAGGTCACATATGTAAGGCAGAGAAGAGGACAAATTTCTTCTCTGTGTGCAAGTGAATCTGGATTTCTTTTTCCAATTGCACAAGTGTGTCAAGGCTCAGACAGACAAATTTTTATTCAGTAAGGGATTCGAGGGTTATGGAGAAAAAGTAGAAAGTGAAGTCGAGGATTATCAGATCAGCCATCATCTTATTGAATTGTGGAGCAGACTCAACGAGTTAAATAGCCTATCTCCATTCCTATGGTTGAGTGAGCAGGCCCTCTAATTTTCTTGCAGGCTATGTAGGCCTCCAGGATCCAGGCACAACAGTGACTTCCAGAACAAGAAATGAATGCCACAATTGGCATGCTGATGCTGCCCCCTCTTTGCTCTCTCCTTGTTTGACCACAAGAGATCATTAGTTTGAAAATAATATACTTCTCATTTAGTGAGGACTTAATTGTTTGTGTACTGTGAATATAAAAGAACCACACAGGTTTTCCTGAATTTAACAAGGAAAGAATGGAATTTGCTTTATTAGACTGAATCCAACCAAAATAAAATTGTAAAACATTCTCAGAATTTGCACACAAACCTGAGGCTTATACACACCCAAATACAGATTGCAGTGGGAAGGGCTAAATTGACTGAATTAGGAATCCATCAAAACTGACTCAGCTGGCTTCAGCGGTCTCAGTGATTCCAATTTAAAAATATAGATTACTGAGTTGGTTGCACTTCTTAAGATGACAGTACAGAGTTGAATCCTTTTAAAAAATCTGTCTACATCAAGGGTATGACTGGATTGCCCCAATCAGCAAACAGGCATCAATGCATGATGGGTAAGTCAGAGAGAAGGAGTGGTAAAACCATACGTATGTCTGCTCTCTCAGCTCGTCCTCAGTTCTGCTATTATATCATACTTAAAATATACAAAGGCTTATCTTGTCATAGTTTCCTTTCCAAATGCTAGGGAAATTCAAATAAGTTTTGTCTGCGGGTTCCAAAGGTTACTTTTCACCTCATGTCTGGAAAGCCTTCTTAGCCATAATCCACTGACCAAGTACAGTAATTATTTTTATTGGTTCCTTTCTAATAATGAAATAGCTGAAGTAATTGCCTTTATGCCTTGTTGATAGGTCAGCAGAAATAGCTATTGTCTTTACAAAAACAAAACACTGCAGATGGTGGAAATCTGAACTACTGGAGAAAGATGTGTGTCAGCATATTTAGAGAGAAAAACAGAATTAATGTTTTGAGTTCAATATGACAACTCAAATCAGCATCAAGCTAGACTCTCCATTAACTCTGCTCCTCTCTCCACATATGCTGACAAACCTGCTAGGTTTCTCCAGCTTATTTGTTTATTTGGTGGGTCTTTAGACTTTGTCTCCATTCCATAGATTGGAATGTGAGATGTATTGTTGGGCAAATTAGGATAGGCACCTTTAGCTGTGCTCTCGTGTTGTTAAAGTCTGTTTTCGAACAAATTGTGTGCTTCCAATACCAAGACTGCCATAAGCCACCATGATAATGTCACAATCAAGACAAAGCCGGCTGGCTGACATCCCCCATCCTTGCTGGCTTTATTCCTCCCATCCAATGGCTCATTACTTCATGCTCTTTTTAAGCATGCCAGTCACTGCACCATTATATGGTGGTGCTGGCCATAAACATAACTATTTTCAGAAGTTCAACTAGTATTTCCAGTTGGTGAATTAACAAAACAGGATTTAACATAAGCATGACTTCATGGTACGATCAAAGGCCAATCTATCTGTTATAATGCTTAGATTAAGAATAAATGTTTGCGAAACTTCAGTGAGAACACGTCTGATCAATTATGATCCCCATCAATTATTCCTTATCCTACCTAACATTCATAGCTCAATATCTGGATTCAGGTCCTACCTGCCCCGGGTGTATGTCAGGTTAGGCATCCTTGCAAGAGGATTCGCAGTAAGGTTAAAATCAACTAGGCGAAAGTGAGGACTGCAGATGCTGAATCAGAGTCTAGATTAGAGTGGTGCTGGAAAAGCACAGCAGGTCAGGCAGCATCCGAGGAGCAGAAAAATCGATGTTTTGGGAAAAAGCCCTTCATCATGAGTTCCTGATGAAGGGCTTTTCCCCGAAACATCGATTTTCCTGCTCCTCGGATGCTGCCTGACCTGCTGTGCTTTTCCAGCATCACTCTAATCTAGACCCAGGTGTAGTCATCGCATGTCCCAACAGGTTGATCAAAATAACTACATTTAGCACTGCCACTACCCTCACACCAAGAGCTGAAACATATTGCCACCCATTCAACCATCATCAGGTAGATTTCCCAAATAGATCTCTCACTGATGCACTGCAGGTCTGGGTGACATACAAAGAGAGGAAGGAGAGTCTAACAAAGATGTGCCTGCATACCTTGATTCACACGAAAGAGGTGATGCAGGGCATTATCAAGCTAGTCAGTGAGGAAGATGAAAGCATTTACTATCTTATCTTCTAGCCCCACTCAGACCACTATAGTCCATTACATCCTAATTTACAAGCTACAGGTAAATCTCTTACACTCTGCATCTGACTCTCTCTTCAATTCACAGCCATTGGGTTGTACCTCAACAGGACAATTGGACATGTAAAAACATACAAGACATGCACAAAGAAACTGCACAAGGGTAAATTTTGACATTCATGTGCAATACGGCATGCTATAGTTTATAAATGTATTTGGAACACTGATTTTTATGGTGACATATACTTTTTTATTGTGACCAAATGGGACCGTGACAATGAAGAAAGAAGATGTGATGTGAGACAGTTAATGAATAGAAAATTTGGGTTCTAGTTGCTGGCATCGCAATTCACTGACAGCCTGGTTAGGAAAGGGCAGCTAAAGTTGCAGTCTCTCATCCTTCTCCTAGTGCTCTGATCCTTAGCTGCTTACAATATTGTTGATGCTAATGACTGGAGTGTGTCACCAAGCAGACTATATTGATCCAAAACACCCATTCTGGCAAGTAAACTGCAGGTTTTCTCCAGTGCATGACATATAGTAGAATTATTATTTCAGCAGACTGCTCTACATCATTTGTGTGGTCACATGTGCTTCATATGAGTATAAGCTTTGCCTCAGGGTTAATAACCATGTGGGCAGCAAGTAGCTCATTGCCCATAAGTGACTCTTTGGTTTGCCTTGTTGGCTGAAATGCATCTAGCACTGCAGGCTGTACTGAACAAAGTCATCATGACTGCTGCCAGGATACAAGAGATTGAGCTGCATGATTCATGGATCAGTGGTGCTGGAAGAGCACAGCAATTCAGGCTCGTTGGATGCTGCCTGAATTGCTGTGCTCTTCCAGCACCACTGATCCAGAATCTGGTTTCCAGCATCTGCAGTTATTGTTTTTACCTGCATGATTAATTGCCTATGGTCATACTTCAGCATCGAAATGATATCCCTCCCTATTCCAACATTGTGATGGAACCTATGGTTTCAAAGTTTTTTTTAAGATGGACTCTAAATGAAAAAGGGAAACAAACAAGAAACTAACCCTTATAAGACTGAAACTTAGCAAAACCTCTAGAGTAGCTGGAGTTTACTGAAATAATATAAATGAAAATAACTAGAACTCAATATGATCCCAAGAGGATCATGGTTAGATCTAGAAGCTGAAAATAGGCAAATATACAGTTGCTGGTGCTGTTTCTGCTACTTTTAGATCATGTAGATGACTCGACACTATCCAACTGTCATAAACCAAGTTGAGGAGGTTCTGGAGTCATGTACCATTTTTGATGAAGACTACACCAGTAGAACTTGGGAGGGTCGTGCACTGCTATCAACTGGGAACCAAGTTATGTTGTAGAAAAAGAGAAGCTGAAATTCTTTGAGAGGAAGATAGAGTTTAAGAATTTTGTGGCTGTGAATGATATGCTGAATGGACTGTTAAACTAGTTTCTAAGAACTATCTCAGTTATATCTGCTAACTTAGTAATTCGCAGCTTATGGATTGGTTAGCTCACTTAGTGGATGGCTAGTTTGCAATGCAGAGTGATGCAAACTGGGTTCAATTCACATTATGGCTGAGGCTACCGTGAAGGAATCTCCTTCTCACCAGAGATATGGTGACCCTCAGGTTAAATCAGTCATCTATCTCTCTCTAATAAGACAACAGCTCCGTAGTCTGTTAGGACTTATCTGCTTCCTTATTGTTTGCCTGCTGATTCACATTCTCCTAATTCTGCATTTTGGAGTAGATATTTAGCTAAGATAGTTTTTAATGTTTGCTTTAATTGGCTTTGATAGTAAAGATTATTTTGTTTTAAACTGTAAAATTTTGTGTAAAATTTACTTTCAGTAAATAAGTGATTTCAGATAAAGTCACTGGTCTCTACTGATATTGTAATACAGAATGAGTTGTCACAGGAACCTTCAAAGTGATGTATGTGCAGACAACAGCAGTGGTAACCATTGTTACAAAACTGCATTCGTATTTTTTAATGTCTGCTAAAGAATCCAAAGCTATAGAGTTTGATTTATGATAAGAGATTGAGTACTTTAGGCTTATATAGTCTGTATTTAGAAGGATGAGAGATCCAACTGAGGTTTATAAGATACAAAAGGGACTGACAGTGTAGGCGTATAGTGATGTTTCCTTGTGTGGGGCAAACAAGAATGAGAGGTCATAATTTTAGGATAAGGGTAGCAGATATAAAACAAATGCGGGGAAATTACTTCTCTCAAAGGGTCATGAATCAATGGAATTCATTACTCTAGAGTGTGGTAGATACTGAGACATTGAATAAATTTAAAGGAGGAGTCAAGCAGATTTGTAATTAGCAATGCCTTGAAGGGTAACGGAGCACAGGCAGGAAAGTGGAGTTAAGGCTAAGAGGAGCCATAATTGTATTAAATGGTGGAACAGGCTCGATGGCCGAATTGCCTAATTCTGCTCCTAGTTCTTGTGTTCTAAAGGAGGAAAGCTGCTATCCTTACATAATCTAACCTATATACAACTCCAGACCTATAGCCGTGTAGTTGATTCTTAACTGCATTGTGAAATGGCCCAAGAAGCCATTTAATTGCATTACAAAAGACTGCTCACAAACAACCTTTATGGAAATAGACTTCTAGAGGCTAAAAGGTGTCAAGGTATGAGGAGAACATGGGAATAAGGTATTGAGAGAGAGATTCAGCCATGATCATGTTGATTGGCAAAGCGAGATCAATGGGCTGAATGGCATTCTCTGCTCTTATTTTCTATATTTCCAACCTTCTGAAGGGAAATTATGGACTGTTTTGACCCCAGAACATGGTAATACTGGAGAAACCAAATCCCAGGGTGAAATTGTCTTGATGGGTGACAAGTTTTATTTTTGTCCTTTTTTTTAAACCATAGAAGCCAGTCATTAACCATGTTCATAAGAGACTGTCAATGTAATTTTAACAAACGAACATAAATATTACACAAGAGAAAAATACAAACTATATGATACTGGACATGAACTGTTGGAACAGTATCATGATAAATGTGAAAATAAGTCAATCCATTTATTCCAGCAATACACTTATACACCCAAACCTCAATTTAAAACGACACTCATCTTCTTGTTACTTGACACAGTTGTAATCAGTTTCCTTTCATCAAATTTCCTACATTCACTGTTTTCTTCAGTTAATGTCTCTCTTAGACTCTGAAAACAAACTGCTAATTCAGCTACTACTTGAGTTGGTTCCCTAAATCCCTGTTCTTCAAAACAGCTTTGCTGGATATGTCATTCTGAAACTCCTGCCATGTTATGCTTCTGAAACTACCATCTCACTGATCTCTTAAGCATCTCAGGACTTGAACTCCGCCCTGACAGCTTACAGTCTGCTAATGACAAGACCTCTGCCATTTTGAGCCTTTTTTTCCCACTCCATTAACCATTTTCTTGCTCTTCCTCTCTCTGTGCCTTGGTGGTTATATAACTCAAGTCAGGAAATACCTGAGCAATTATCTCCTAGATGGGTTGCTGTTCATTTAGCTGCAAACACACTTCTAAGAAATGCTGTTTTGAACTCTATATTAAAAATTAGTCTCTGACCTTTTTAAAAATGTCAGACTTTCACAGAACTGACGAACTAAAATCAATTTTTCCTCCACTTCTGAACCTCTTCTCAAACTATTTTCATTAATATGAGCCTTCATAACAGGTTATGTAATGAATGTTGGGTTTAATTGCAATATACCCATATCTTATGACTAAATTAAATAAAACTTGCACCTTGGAACGTTTACTATCCTAACAAAGTTGGGTAACTCCATCTACTTCTTCCCAATGAGTCATAAAGAAATATAGTTAGTTGTCGTCACATACAAAGCCTCACTTACACAACAATGGAGGGCAAATTGAGAGATGCTGAAAAATATCTCCAGCCTGGAAGGAATCAGATACAAAACAAACTCACCACAGTCAAGCACAAACAAACTATTGTTCTGCCCCACACTGAGGTTGCTGAATTGCACCACCACAACTGCAATAGCATCCTTACTGAAGCACAAAATCTGACACACTAAGCCCAATCTTCACTCTTTGTAAGTGGGCGGGTTTTGAATGGATTAAAATCAGACAAATTACTTGTTACTGAGATGCTGGCAAAAGTGTCGAATACAAATCATCGTAAACATATACAAACAATTGTCGATATCCCTTCGGCACAAATAATTTTTCAACTGAAGCAAATGGACAGTAATCAAGAGGAAGAATCTGCTGATTTTTCTATTCCTCACCAGAGAACTAAAGCTAGCTGCAGTGGCCATCCTTCAAAATCTAAATTTATGTTAGTGACAACTGTATGTGTACTGAAAACGAATTCAATGTTGAATCTAAGGTTTGGGGGAAAATGATTCATCATATTAAACACTATTTATTTAATCCACTAATTAAATCAATGGAGTAGAAATTATATGATAACATCTGGGATCACTTTTTTAAAAGACCACTTGATTTCGACTGTGATTATAGTTGATTGTGGATAGAAACAATCACATCCAAGATTAATTAAAATCCAGCTGGCATGGGAGCTACGATGATTTCAAAAATTGAGCCAATGTGATAGTAAGAGAGCAGTTGACACTGATGTCAGAGAACCAATTAATTGGGTCAGATGGGGCTCTTGTGGTGCAGTGATAGTGCCCCTACCTTCGAGCAAGGAGACCTGATTTGAAGTCCCATTTGCTTCAGAGGTATGTAACAGAAAATATAACTGACTTATCTCAGTTGGGGGTCTTGTGGCAATGTGGTAGTGTCCGGGACGGATGCCACAGAGTGGCAATAAATTTTACTTCAAGAAAGTTTCTTATCCACTTAACTGACTTTATGAATGGATATGCACTTTTAAAATCCAAATGGCCACTCCATTTTATAGCTTTTATTGTTCTAATGAAAAACTTGTAAATAATCTATACATTCATATTCATTCTTCCTGTGATTGAAATACCTGAAAGTGCTCAGTTTAGCAAAATTACAGAACATTTTACTTTTTTTTTAAGTAGTACACATTGCATATAGTAAATATAACATCTATTATATAGAAGCAATATTTCACTAACACTAAGCTTAATGCCCAGTTAATCTGCTTTTTGTTTTGGTTAAGACAGATTTTTGTTGTCCAGAGCATGAAATAAGTTTCTGCCTTTCGATTACTGCCATTGTCTTAATCTGCAATTAAGACCACATCCACTGAGCAACACGGTGGCTCAATGGTTAGCCCTCTGCCTCTCAGTGCTAGGGCCCGGGGTTCGATTCTAGCCTCGGGCAGCTGTGCAAACTCCAAAGAGACATTCTCCCCATGTCTGCTTGGGTTTCCTGCAGGTGCTCCGATTTCCTCCCACAGTCCAAAGATGTGCAGGTTAGGTGGATTGGTGATGCTAAATTGCACAGTCTCCTGGAATTTGCAGACTAAGTGGGTTAGCTATGAGAAAATGCAAGGTTATAGGAATAGGATCGGGGTGGGTTTGGGTGGCAAGCTTTTCAGAGGGTCAGTGTAAACTCGATGGACCTAATGGCCTGCTTCCAAACTGTAGGGAATCTATGACTCAAGGCAGACAGGATCTCCCTGTTTAGTACCTCAGCTACTCGTAACACCTCAACAAATGCAAATATGCTCATTTAAGTTGAGCCCATAAAATTCCAGCCTAGAACTATCAGCTTGACCAAATGAGAAAAGCCGATTCCATTTCTGAAAACAAAATTATTTTATGGGATGTGAAAGCCTCCGACAAGGCCAGCATTTATTGCCCATCCCTATCTGCCTTTAAACAGAGGGCAAATGTAGAGTCAACCACATCATTATGGGTCTGGAGTCAGACTGGCCAAACCAGATTTTCTTCCCTAAAGATGTACTAAAAGGGTTTTAACAAAAATAACATGTTGTAGTTAACCACTGCTGAGAGTAGTTTTTAATTTCAGAATGGTTAAATGAACTTAAATTCCATCAGGTAGGATTTGAACCCAGTGTCAGAGGTTGAGGTCTTTGGAACTCCTTGCCACAGAGCTATGACAGCAGAGTCCTTATGTATATTTAAAGCTGGGATAGGTAGATTCTTCATCAATAGAGGAATCCCTGCTGCCTGTGGCAGCACCTAAAGAACATTACAGGATACAAAATGAAGCAGAGCAAGATGGTGGGCCAAGATACATCCCTCCTTGATGCGCTCAATACTTTCTGTGATCGGTTTGAGCAGAATGTCAGCGATGCGATGGCGCCTGCCCAGACAGCCCCAGGCACACCTGTTCCCTCAGTCACTGCTGCAGATGTCAGACTGACCTTCTTAGGAGTCAACCCAAGGAAAGCGAGAGGCCCGCACAGTGTCCCTGACCAAGCACTCAGATCCTGTGAGGATCAACTGGCAAAGGTAATCACTGACATCTTCAACCTATACCTCCAATAAGCTGAAGTCCCCACCTGCTTCAGGAAGACCACCATCATCTCTGTACCAAAGAAAGCACATGCAATGTGCCTTAATGACTAGTTGCTCTGACCTCAATAAACATGAAGTGCTTGGAGAGGCTGGTCATGGCCCACATCAATTCCAATCTCCTACAATTTGCCTACCAACGTAACAGGTCCACAGCAGATGCCATATCCCTAGCCCTACACTCACCCTTGGAACATATGGATAACAAGGACACCTGCTCATTAACTATAGCCCCACCTTTAACAACATTACTCCCTCCAGACTGATCTCAAAACTCTGATCTTGGTCTCAGCTCTGCCATCTGCGATCGGATCCTCAGCTTTCTCACCTACAGAGTGCAATCAGTGAAGATGGGTAACTGCACCTCCTCAACAATAACACTCAACACTGGAGCCACCCAAGATTGTGCCCTCAGCCCCCTAGTGTACTCTCTGTACACCCACGACTGTGTTGCTAAATTCCAAACCAATGCCAGCTACAAGTTCGCTGATGACAAGACCATTGTAGGACAGATATCTAACAACAATGAGTCAAAGTATAGAAGGGGGACAGAGAGCTTGGTGACGTGGTGCAATGAGAACAACTTCTCTCTCTCAACGTCCGTAAAACTAAAGAACTGATCATTCAGAGACAGAGGAGGAGAACACGCCCCCATCTACATTCGCAGAACTGAGGTTGAGAAAGTGGAGAGCATCAAGTTCCTCAGGAGGGACGACAGCCAACCACCTGTCCTGGACTTCCCATGTAGATGTGATGGTCAAGAAGGCACAACAACATCCCCTATTCCTCAGGTAGTTCAGGAAATTCAGCACGTCCATAAGGATCCTCACCAACTTCTACAGGTGCAAGATTGAGAGCACACTGTCCAGGTGCATAATGGCCTGATATGGCAACTGCCCTTTCCAAAATTGTAAGAAACTATAGATGGTTGTGTGCACAGCACAGACCATCATAGAAGCCAAACTCCATCGATGGACTCCATTTACATGGTTCGCTGCTGCAGAAAGACTGCCAATATTATCAAAGACCCATTGCACCCTGATAATAATTTCCTACAACCCCTTCCATCAGACAGAAGATACAGAAGCCTGAACATATGCATCAGCAGGTTCAGGAACAGCTTCTTCCCTGCCATTATTAGACTGATGAATGGACTCTCTAACATTAAATAATGCTGATCTTGCCTAGCGCAAGCTCTATGCAATGTAATCTGAGTCTTTTTGATCTGTACATCCTTGCTTATGATTTGCTTGTACTCTTGTAAACAAAGCTTTTCACTGTACCTTGGTACACGTAACAACAAAAATCAATCTAGGGTTACAGGGAAAATGCATGAAAGTGAATGCGAGAAATATCAGATCAGCCATGATCTTATGAATACCAAAACAGGTTCAAGAGGTCTACTCTTGTTCCTACTTCTCATGGTCTTAACCATCACCAATGAGGCACGCAACCACTTCACAATGTTGCGTTATTCTAGTGTACCAGGTATGATATTTGTCTACAACTAACAAGTCCCCAGATCAAAACCAAAAAAATATTAAACATTGCTAAAGCTTAGACATCTGCCTGTGAGGAAAAGATGTGTAAAGCCCTACCACACATTTCCCATTTATTTGACTATTTTGGTGAGAATCTAATTAGCAGTTCAGAAAAAAAACTGAAATATTTGCTGCAAGGGGAAAACATGAAACCTGTTTTCTCTGTTCAAGACAAATTTATGGCTGTGTCATATAAATGAAATTGTGAATTGCCTCAACATTCTCAAATTACACTAAGTGATGCTGTAAAAATGTAATGTGACCTATTGAGTATAGAGGAACTGAACTAACAGAATTTGACAATCTCGCTATTCTGAACCTGAACTGCTCTTTTCCTGCTACACTAGCTAGTTGCTTGCAAGATTTCCTGTAAGTATGAAGCATTGCTGTCCAGTCCTATCCTAATGTCCACAGGTTAAAAATAAAGTGCACAAAATGTGTATTTGACATAATGAAAATAGAAAAATGTTGAAGATTTCAAGCTCAGGAACCCTTTTTCCCTTCAGCTCACAATCTTATTCAAACCCACAGTTCCCTCAATGACCAGGATTACGAAAATGATAAAAGGAAAAATACTATGGATAATGGAAATACGAACAAAAATGCTAGAATACTCATCTCAGCACAGCTGCTGCTCAATCTAAATACTTCCAACACTTTTTATATTTGCTTTTAATTCCCTGTCTCATGGACAGCATTTACAATTAGGAGACTCCATCTGTTCAGCAACTGGCTTACAATTTTCCACAGTCAAATTTAATGCCAAAATTTTGAAGGAGGTGTTTTCTTCTCTCATTCTGTCTCCTTCCAATTACTTGTACCTAATTATCTCCAAAAATCACTTCAAAAAAACTTTGTATTGACTCTTTGTATGTGTAGTGTGGGATACCTACTCTTCTATTGTTAACAAGAATGTCAGTACTTTGTGAACACAAAGTTCAACAGTGCTTTTCTGAGGTGGGCCACATACTTTAGGAAACAGTGCTCCGACCTTTTCTTACAATGGTGGCCACTGTGGTAATAAAATGCAGCAAATGTCAACATCAAGCATTCACAATTAATTATGGCACAGCGGGCTACAAAACAAAGTACTCTCCTAATCTGACTCATGTGACAAACCATGGGTGTAACTGGAAAGGTGGGCCTCTCTGACTACACTAGACTGTCTTACTCTCATTAGCCATTTTTCCAAATCTTTGGACTGAGACTGCACAATACTGCTGAATTAAAGTTTGATGCCGTAGGTCTATGTTCACAAGGATCTGGATTTGGATGATACATTCCTTTCAAATAAACTCTCTGGTCTGCATATGGGAGTTAGAAATTGATGTGAGCACAGACCTCAGCATCAGAACACTAGCACTCTAATCGACATCAAAATCCAGGTCTACTGTAATATACCTAAGTTTATCCTCACAATTTACTAGTGGTCAAACTTTGAATCAAGATGGGCCTTCAAATCATCTGGTCTCATTCTTCTAGGATACCAAGCTTATTCACACTGTAGTCATCTGTTTCTTTAATAATCACCAGTCACATGTGGCTAATCGAGAATCCAGATGCAGCTAACTGCACTTCTGGTTAGCAAATAAAAATGAGTAATAGGTTAATTGGAATGGGATTTTAATTTTCATTTTTTGGAGTGTGTATTCCAAAGCTGTTCAGTCAGAAAAGGAGATACAGGACTGCTTTTGATCATTGAGTGTGCTATGCTTGCTGAATAATCAAGATACACTGGAGTTGTACTCTATGCGAGATGTTTTCCACTGAAATCAGTGTGGGTGGTTGAAACAACGTGCAGTAGCCATACCTGTGACTAGCCAGCAATTTTAACTGGTTACCAGCCCTTAAGAGGATCCAGTGTCCTCCTGATATTTTCTGGCAAGTTTCTTCAGGTAACACTTGCCACTTATGAAAAAAAATCATTTAATAGCATATGTTCCATGATTTTCTTCACAGGCTATGAACCTAAGCTCTTATTGGGTTTGTTACTTCACCATATCTGCAAATTTTGTTTTGGTTTTACTTTCACTTATACTTCACTTCAGTCCTTCTGAAAAATCTATAAGACAGCGGAGTCCTAGACCACATATTTTTCATAACTTTTCCCTGTATCATCAAGAATCACCATCATTGTTTTTCACTGTATAACCTGCCTCCTGGGTCTCATCAACATAAATTGTCTAACATATTTTAGGTATCATTTGACCAATGCAACCTGCCCCTTGACTTCAATGTGCCATCTGGATTTGAGCTCAATTTAGTAGTGAACATGTTTGCATTTCTTATTGCTGCCTCACACTACTTCAACATAATTAGTGACAACCAATACCCCCAAGTCTCTCAAATTTTCCTTCAATAAACTCTAACCAATCTATTAAATACTTGATAGAGTTGAACTAGTATAATACAGTATGGCTCAGGTCATCAGTAGCGCACAAACTCTTATGTCTAATTAAACCAAAATAAATTTGAGAATCAAATGGTGTATTGCTTTGGTGTGAGCTGTCAAAATAAGCTTAATTTATTAAGTGCTCTTATGGTGCAATGATAATGTCTCTACATCTGATCGAGGAGACCTCAGTTCAAGCCCCACCTGCTCCAGAGGTTTGCAATAACATCTCTGAACGGGCTGATTTTAAAAAAAGTCAATGATACTGTGCAACTAACAGGGATCCACACAGTAAAGGTTTCATCGATGGAATCATTTGGAACACCATTTACTGAATTTGCCATTATTAATATTTTATTGATATCCAAAGAGTGAGTTTATCAATCAAAGTTTAAACCAATGCTCCAACAACTAGTTTTTTAAAAAAATATTTTAAACTCCAATAAATACTATTTAAATACAATTGCTTGGTCAGTTGTGAAATACAATTTTGACCATGAGACATACCACAATCGGACAGCACTGCCTCAACACTAAGCTAACTGTTTACAAGACCGGCAAAATTATGCAGACCTACAAGTAAATCACAAAACAGAAACAGAAAACCTGCCTATGTTGTTTATCCCTCACATTAACTAAGTCCCATGAGTCACAAATGTAGCTTCAATAATTACATCACGTGCAAGCACCTAACTCTGCTCAATATATTTAGGGCTACTGAATGAAAAGCAAACAGAATATGCAAGTAAAGCTGCAATCGCATTCCAAAAAATTGAAATTCAATTTCAAATTCTTTTACCTTCTGACTGTAAAAAAGAGCATTTACAGTGGTTAAAAAGTAGTTGCTCTGTCATCAGTAACTTGGCTTCCTACTTAGCATCACCAGCAAATCAAACTTTGGGAGTCAAACTCAACACACTTGTCCCAAAGAATTACAAGCATTCAGTAAATGATCAAAGCCAATACATTTCTAACAGATTAAATTCTGAATTTTAGTCTGAACCGGAAATCCCAGCTATTGATTAATCCTCAAACTAAAACATACGCTCTAGGTAAGTACTGAATCAGACTGTCTCTTAAATAATCAAATAAAATGCGTAAATCTAAAACCTAATCAGTCCAAGTTATATTTCGACATCTGGACCGCAAGCCACTACCAAAATTGTAGCTAAATGTCAGATTCACAAAATGCCAAACAGCAACAATAGCTTGCATTTATACATGCCTTTAAAGTACTAAAATATCCCAAAATCCTCCACAAAATGATTTGAAGTTGGATACTAAGCCACATAAGGAGATATCAAGGAAAATAACCAAAAAGAATAAAAAGAGTAATACCCTTCTGAAGCGTCAGTGAACTCGAAACGTAAACTGTTTTCTTTAGGTATAAAGAGCGGTTGAGAAGATTAGGATTATTTTCAGTAGAAAGGTGGAGGTTGGGGGGGGGGGCTGCAATTGAGGTCTACGAAACCATAAGAGGTATAGACAGGGTGAATAGCAAGAAGCTCAAGTTCAAGGTAAGCGGTGAAAAGTTTAAGGGAGCTATGCATGCAAATTTCTTTATGCAGAGGGTAGTAATTGCCTGGAATGCATTGCCAGCAGAGGTGGTACAGGTGGGCACAATAGCGTTATTTAAGATGTATCTAAACAAATACATGAATGGGCAGGGAGCAAAGGGATACAGATCCTCTAAAAACAGGCGACAGGTTTAGATAGAAGATCTGGATCAGTGCAAGCTTGAAGGGCCAAAGGGCCTGTTTCTGTGCTGTAATTTTCTTTGTATTTTTCTTGTTCTTCACAGATGCTGCCAGATCTGCTGAGTTTCTCTGGCAATTTCTTTATTTGTTTGTATCGGATCTCCAGCATTCTCAGTTCATTGTTTTATTTCTAAATGACCAACAGTTTAGCCATAAAGATAGATTTTCTGCTGAAGGAGGAAATGGAGGTCAAAAAGAGGAGGGGTTTAGGGAAGGAATTAAAACTTCAGTGCCTAGTATTGAAAATGTAGTCAGCAATGATAGAGCAGTTAAACCCAAATATCTTCCAGATGTTTGTGGGGTTGGATGAATAGACAGAGATAAAGCAGGCTGAGGACACAAAGGCATGTGAAAGAAAGTGTGGACATTTGAAAAATTAAAGTGTTGACTCAGCACCAATATAGATCATGAGGCTCTTGTGCAGTGGTAATGTCCTACCTCTACTACTAGGAGGCTTGGGTTCAAGTCTCGCTCGAGGTCTGTAGTAATATATCTGAACAAATTGACTATAAACTATCTATATGAGAGAGAGCATTCAAGCAGTGACCCAGTCAGCAAACTTTTCGATGACCACACGTTTAAGCAGAGCGCAACGTGGGATGCCAGCCAAGTGTGCATTAAAATAATAGCTATGAGGATTTCACCAATATATACAAACTGAGTCAAGGGTGAAATTGAGCAAAAATACGGAGGTAGAAATGGTAAGATGCACGGTTGGATGCTCGTTTCAAGGTCAAATACAGCACTAAAATAGCAAACAGTTGCCAGGGTTAGTGATGAAATTGGTAAACAGGAATTTAGTTTGGACTGCAGACCAAACAGAATAACCTCAAAAATCTTCTGATATTTAACTGGAGAAAATTTCTGCTCAATCTACAAATATCAGCTAAGCAGTCCAATAATTTAGTGGTGGAATAGAGAAATGCAATGGAAAGGTAGAATTGTGTGCAGAAGCTAAATACAGTTGATGCTGGAAATCTGAAAGAAAAACAAAACAAAATGCAGGAAATGTGCAGAAATCAGGCAGTATCTGTGGCAAGAACCCAAGTTCACATTTCAGGTCAATGACCTTCCATCAGAACAGAGGAACACCGAAATGTCCGAGTTTTTAAGCCAGCAGGAAGAACAAAGGAAAAGTCTGTGATGGAGTGAAGGACAGGAGAGATTTTATGATGCAAAATCCAAAATGAGCAGTCATGAGTATATAAAAAAAATGACATTTGCTGTTAGCCTAAACACCTGCAGATAATATTGCCAAGGGCAGCACATAAGTGAGAAATAGGGAAGAGCATGGTAATTCTTTGAGGGACGCTGGAACAGGAACAGGAACAGAAGTCATTGCAAATAATACTAACACTACAAACAGATGGAGAAAATAATAGGAGCCAGTTGAGTGCAGTCTGACCCAGCAGGACAGCAACAGAGATATCAGAAGAGTATGGTGTGGTCAGTAATAAAGGCTCAAGACAATTTGAGGAGGACAGGATATACTTCACCTTTGTTAGAAGCACATCAGATTAGACATCATTTGTGACTTTCAATACTAGGAGTGACAAACTACCTGGAGAGATTCAAACCTGAAGCTTGGAACGATAATATATTCAAGAACATTGGAGAGGAAAGGGAGATAGGGATCAATGGGGGTGTTTTTTTATTTTCAGATGAATCATGTCAACGGATTTAGAGAACAGTGGAACAGTCCCCGAGGAGCGATGGCTGCTAACATGTCGTCCTAGAAGGGAAGTTAAATAGTCAGCAGTTTAGTGGGAATTGGGTTTGGGGGGTGGAAAGGGTCTCATGAACAAGACAAACAAAGGTGAGAGCTCAGGGCTAAAACAGGAGGGAACATTCAATGAAGTTTCACCCACTGGGTTGGTAGGTAGGAGTGGCATAGACAGTGGATCAGATGGCCTCAATCTTAGTGACATAAAAATTCATGATATGCTGCATCTTTGAGATCATCAAACAAAACCTGGACTGAACAAGCCCTTTAAATACGGGTGCCTCCCCAAAGTCTATGCACCATCTATAAGGCACAACTGATGGAATACTCTCCACTTACTTTGGATACATGCAGCTCCAACAACATTCAAAAGGCATCATATTCAAGACAAAGAAGCCTGCTCGATTGGCAACCCATTCACTCCCTCTGCCACAAGTGAACAGTGACATGACTGCATACCACATAAAAGATGCATTGTAACAACTCAGTAAACCTCCTTCAATACCTTTCAAAGTTCGGTTTCTATGATTTAGCAAGTTAAGGGCTGTAAGAACACCAACACCAGATAATAAGACGACTGGTGGATTAGCAGAAAGCATAGGGGACTGTCAAAGAATACAGGAGAATGTCGATAAGACTGGAGAGTTGGGTGGAGAAGTGGCAGATGAAGTTCAATCCAGGCAAATGTGAGGTTCATTTTGGGAAGTCTAATTCTAGAGCGAATTATACAGTGAACAGAAAAGCCTTGGGAAAAGTTGATGAGCAGAGAGATCTGGGAGTTCAGGTCCATTGTACCCTGAAGGTTGCTGCACAGGTGGATAGAGTGGTCAAGAAGGCATAAGGTATGCTTGCCTTCATCGGGTAGGGTATTGAGTATAAGGATCTGGTTTCCAGCATCTGCAGTCATTGTTTTTACCTTATTGAGTATAAGGGCTGTGAGGTCATGTTAAAATTGTACACAACATTGGTTGGGCCGCATTTAGAATACGGTGTACAGTTCTGGTCACCACATCACCAAAAGGATGTGGACGCTTTGGAGAGAGTGCAGAAAAGCTTTACGAAGATGTTGCTTGGTATGGAAGGTGCTAGCTATGAAGAGAGGTTGAGTAGGTTAGATTTGTTTTCAATAGAAAAAAGAGATTGAGGTGCGACCTGATTGAGGTCTACAAAATCATGAAGCATATAGACAGGGTAGATAGAGATAAGCTTTTTCTCAGGGTGAAGGGTTCAATAACGAGAGTTCACGCTTTCAAGGGGAGAGGTGAAAAGTTTAAGGGGGATACACGCGGCAAGTAACTTACACAGAGGGTGGTAAGTGCCTGGAATGCGCTGCCAGCAGAGGTAGTAGAGGCAGGCATGGTAGATTCATTTAAGATGCGTCTCGACAGATGCACAAGTAGGTGGGGAGCAGAGGGATATAGATGCTTTGGAATTGAGCAACAGGTTTAGACAGTGTATTTGGATCGGCTCAGGTTTGGAGGGCCGAAGGGCCTGTTCCTGGGCTGTAAATTTTTTTTGTTCTTTCTTTGTTCTACCATAACCTGCAAGCTTTCCTCTCAATGACACACATCCTGACTTGGAAAGATATCACTGTGCCTTAACTGTCACTGGATCAAAATTCTGGTACTCCCTCCATCACTACACTGTGGGTGCACCGAGACCACATTGGTGACATAGTTCATGATGGTGGCTCACTAATGCCTTTTCAAGGGCACTAGCTTTGGCAGCTATGCTCACAATCCACAAATAAATATTTTTAAAAGTTGAAAAAGGTCATTTCAGGTAAGTACAAAAAACTTTCAGAATGCCAGAGAGAAAAAAACACAAAATTAAAATTCAGGAATCTCCAATGAAATTGCAGGTACGGTTGGATTTTAGTATCATTTAAATCTCAGACAGTGATGACCAATGCTGCCTAGTGGGTTAATTAGAAATGATATCTTCAATAAAAGGCAATCATATTATCATTTCAAATTTGTAGACCTGTAATTTGCAATTGAGAATTAGTATTTATACATACATGTTCAGATTTCCTACCTTTAGGTAAATATTGTATATTGATTGGTCCATTGCTGTATTTATTTTGCCTTATTTGTTCACAGAATGAGGGCATCGCTGGCTAGGCCAGCTTTATTTCCTATCCTTAAATGCCGTCAAGAAGGTGGTGGTGAGTCGCTGTTTGGAAGGAGGTTCCATGATTTTGACTGAGTTACTGTGAAGGAACACTGACTTAATTTGAAGTCAGGATGGTGAGTGGCTTGACGGGGAACTCTCAGGTGGCCGTATTCCCATGCATCTGTTGCCCTTGTCAGTCTAGGCGGTGCAAGTATCAAACAAAAAATGCTGGAGAAACTCAGGCAGTCTGACAGCATCTGTAGAGAGAGAAACTGTTAACTTGAGTCCAACATGAATCATATCAGATTTGAAATCTTAACTTCGTTTCACACTCTCCACAGATGCTACTGGACCTACTGATTTTCTCCAGCATTTAGTGTATTTATTTCAGAGTTCCAGCTTCCACAGCATTTTGCTTTTATTAGAGGTAGAGGTATCTAGTTTGTAAGGTGTTGTTAAAGGTACCTTGGTGAGTTCCTGCAGTATTTTGTGATGGTATACACTGCTGCCTCTGCATGTTGGTAGCACAGGGAGCGAATATTTAAGTCCAAGATTTGGAAATGAAGCATTCCCATGTGCCAAACATTGATGGAAGCCAGCTTCTCTCAGTAGAAGGAACGTAGAAAAACTCTAGCATTCCACCAACCCCCTCTTTAAACATCACTTGTGGCCATGTGGGAGGAGCCTCAATTAGACCATTCAGTCACCAAGATCCACAACTCCACAGTGGAAGAAAATCATCTTCAATCTTTACTTAAGAAGAATTTTGAAGATCATGGATGTGGTATCAATCAAGCAGATTGCCTTGTCCTTGACAGTGCAGCGTTTCTTGAAAGCTGTTGGATTCAACCAGTCAACTGGATAGCATTCTATCACAATCCTGATTTGTGCCATATGGATTGCAGACATGCTTTGGGGAGACATGAGGCAGCTTATCCACCACACATTTCCTAATCTCTGACATGCTCTGGTAGCTACAGTATTTATATGGCTAGTCTGGTTGAGTTTGTGGTCTATAGTAACTCCATGGTAATAGTTATAATTTCAGTGAGCAATTCAGCAATGGGCTTGTCATTGAATGTTAAGGGGAGACAGTTAAAATTCTCTCATTGCAGAAGTTGTCCATTTTGCCGAGAGTTCCCCAAAGAAACCGGCATGAAGAGAGAGTTTTAGCTTCAATACAACATTTTCCAAAAGGACATTTCCCTTAAAAGATTTGCTAACATTAGGAGATGGGCAAAATGACCATTTTAATAAAAAGTGTTTTGGTTTGTTTTATTTAAAATATTGTGAATTGTCTCAGCCTTCGTTGCTTCATAGTCATGGCTGTCAAAGTATGAGGTCTTCAGAACAAACTCTTGAATGCAGACTTACCTGAACGCAAATTTTTAAAGTCAGTATTTTTTGATTATAAATAAAACCTTGAGTTGTTGGAACATAGACAATAAAAGCAGGAGAAACTCAGCAGGTCTGGCAGTATCTGTGGAGAGAAAGCAGAGTTAACATTTCAAGTCTAGTGATGCTTCTTCAGAACTAGATTTGAAACATTAAATGCACTTTCCCTCCATAGATACTGCCAAATTTGCTGAGTTTCTCCAGCAATTTCTGCTTTTGTTTTAGAACTTCAGCACCTGCAGTTCTTTGTTTTATTTTGGAACAAATACAAGTTGCAATGTAATTTAACAATCCACAAATCAATAAATTATATATCAACATACGAATCAGGAGGAGGCCATTCAGCCAATCTCGCTATGCAATTCAATAGGTTTATGGGTGATCTGTTTATGGCTTTAACTCCACAGTTCCACCTACCCATTAACCTATGACAAAGTTGCATGAATTCAGATTTAAGCAAGTGATGATAGAATTCAATGGAGTACAGTACATACTTCCACTAAGCTGTGCTCACTCAACATTTTTACAATTATGTTTTTTTTTTAAGTTGTTCCTGATCGCGCTCTGTCTAGTTGATGCTGTGCATCCAGAAATCTCGAGAAAGTTTTTTTTTTAAAAAAAAGAGCTTCCATCTCACTGAGGTGGCTTCAGGTAAATCTGCATTCAAGGATGTGTTCTGAAAACCTCATTTTGACAACTGTGACCCATTAAACAAGCACTGAGACAATTCACAATATTTTAAATAAAACAATCCAAAACACTGTAAAAAAAGACCCAATGTCCAAATGTTATCAAATTCTTTAAAAAAAATTCCAGGATCTGGATCCATATCTTTGCTAAAACTAATCAATATTACACTGAGCCAAACCCTATCATTTTATCAAGATTCAATGAAATCTGCCTACTGAAATTTGATGTTTATTGCTTACAGATAAATACTGAAATGGGAGGGGAGGCATTTCCTCTGTACATCCTCAGTCGAAATAATCACAGGTATAGTGCATATGAATGCTTATTAAACACTGCAATTTCTTCAATGGAACACCAGGCCTGAAGTGTTGCAGAGCTAGTCAATATTTATTAGAATAGAGCGGCTGTGAAGTGTAAGCACTTATTTTTCTTATTGTAAGTAAATACTCTGCACTTTAATACCTTTAGATAGCCAATAATTGAGTAAATTTAACATTGAAAAATATTGACATTTTAAAAAACTGTGGATAGCAGAAGGATTCATGAAGCAAAAACAATAACAAACACCTTCACTTTGGTGTTTAATTGTTAAGAAAATTAGAACTGTCACATTTATATAGCCAGTGACCCGACAGATGTAAGGTATAACAAGAGCACAGATTAACTTTTCACAGAAGTGCTTTAAAAAAAATGTTCCAGGTAAATGAATTGTCAACTATGTGTGTTAACAAATGAATTTAACAGAACAAGGTCAAAGTTAGCATAACAAACCAAGAAACAGATGTCAAAAAACAAAAAGATATTTCCCCCAAAGAATAATTCCTCAAAACAAAATAAAACGTATTTTGATCTTTGTTAGCAGTTGCTACATGCCAATTTCTTTTTCTCTGTTCATTAAATGGGTAGGAATTTCTTTATCTGTCAATACCTCTGGCCCAGCATACTGGGAATAGACTGCAGCCGCTCCTCTCCATGCAGACGACAACTGCTTCTTGGAACAGGCCTTGCTGCCTTGGCAGCAGCGTACACGCTAGCTAGGCCACAGCGTACAATGTCTCAATTCAACACTGTCAGTATGGGCTCCAGCAGGGGGCTGGGAAGGCACTTCAATGTGTTCAGTCTAACACAAAAACCCTGCTTCCTTTCATTTGCGCCTTCACATTTGTTCTCCTATTACAGGTTCCGCAGCCGTGTTGAACAGCATATGATTTCTTCAACAAAGAGCTGCACCAAATCTCCGTCAAGTTTCAGATTCTCATCATGCTTCTCGTATACGCAAAACATCCTTGCAAACTGCTAAAAGGCACCACTGTAGCCTGCAGCCAGTTCCATTTGGAGTTGATTAGCAAGGACCTTATTAATATGCTAATCTCACCCGCAGACTCCTGTTTACAAAACTGACAAGCGAATTCAACGATGCCTCACTGCAAATAAAACCTGACCCGGGTCATGACTATGTTTTCAGATGTGCCTCTAGAATTTTGCAGTTTTCTTTCCCCTTTGTTACATTTGAAATTATGCCGAAGGTCAGGTAATAAACGCATAAAACTTGCGCTTCATCTTGCTATTTCTAACCATCGGAGGAGTGTATTTTTTTTTAAAAGAACATAACCTACACAGAACAGAATTGAAGTCTGAGCACGTACTGCTTGGAAACTAGGACACTAGTATAAAACCTATCAGTACCACAGCTAGCTCCTGGATCCTTAAAGACAGCTTCCATATTTTCCATACAGCTGGGAAAGCAAAGAATGATGTTTGACTACATTTTTGTAATCCGAATACCAACTCCATCATGTACTTTACACACTATATTCTAGAATACTGTCAGGTAATACTGCAACACCCATCAGATTTAATAAATGGTGCCCAGTTAAAATGATGTGTTTTGTCTTCAAAATATTCTTTGTGCATCTGAGTCATAATTCGTGAACTTAAGCCAGTGTAAAACACAATACAAATTTGATTACAATTAAACCTATGTTTATGTGACATACTTTGCAAGTCTCAAATTAAATAGTGGACACAATTTATAATAAATCTGTTCAGAGATGTTATTACACACCTCTGGAGCAAGTGGGATTTGAACCTGGTGCCTCCTAGTCCAGAGCTAAGGACATGACAAATGCACCACAAGAATCTTTAAATTGAATGCTTTACAACTCTACATAGGTTTAGTGATCAATTATATAGTTTAAAAACAATCAAAATTGCCCTTGGGGTACCACAGTCCTCTAAAAGCTTACTGAGTAGGTGCTGAGAGAGTGCTGGAAAAGCACAGCAGTTCAGGCAACATCCGAGGAGCAGTAAAATTGAAGTTTCGGGCAAAAGCTGAGAAAGTGCTGCCTTGTCAGCGGTGCTGCCTTTTAGGTAGGTACAACTGAGTTTTCATCTGCCCTGTCGGGAGATGCAGAAGATCACAATATACTGTTTGAACAGCTCATCCTCATCTGGCCAATATTTATTCCTCAAGCATCCCTAATATCAAATGGTGTTGGTAAAATTTATTTAGTCACCCATGCGGCGTGGGTGTCAATGGCTGGGCCAGTATTTAGTATCGGATTCTAGTTGCCCTAACGATGATGATGGTGGATTGCTTTCTTGAACTGCTGGAGTCCATGTGCTGTAGGTATACAGATAATGCATTAGAGACTTTATGGAATCCTGTGTTCAAAGTGGTTGCAGTGCTATTGTAGAAGCAATTGCACTTCAGAAAGTACATCATTAGCTGAGAAGTACTTTGGGGTGACCTGAAGTCATTAGAGGCACTGTACAAATGTGCAAATTAATTTTTCCCAGTGAATCAAAATACAAAACACAAATGGGGGCCAGGCACAGCAGAAATATAATTATTCAGCTTCAAAAATAACAAACCTGTACTTAATTCACCTTCAACATCTAAGAGGCCAAACAGCAGTACAGACAGTGCTTATTCATCTATTTATAGAACCTGACATAAATTTGCAGTGGGAGGCAAGAGAGAAGAGAGAGAGACAGAAAAACAGAGATGGAGAAACCAGCATCGAGCACTCTGGGATGGAGACAAGCATCAGAACAGCAAGAAGTAATCTCACTGCAATTAGGGATGCTTTTACACATGGACGACAACCAAATTCATTAACATTAACAATCTAGATGAAGGGACTGAGGACATTCGGGCTAAGTTTGCATTTGATATAAAGATAGGTAGAGGGACAGGCATTTATTTTGAGAGGACATGAATATAAAAACAGGGATGTACCTCCGAGGCTCTAAAAGGTTCTGGTCAGACCACATTTGGAGTATTGTGCAAAGTTTTCGGCCCCATATCTCAGAAAGGAAATACTGGCCCTGGAGAGTGCACAGAGGTTCAAGAGAATGGTGCCAGGAATGAAAAGCTTAACATATGAGGAATGTTTGAAGACTTTGGGTCTATACTTAATGGAGTTTAGAGGGTGAGGGGGATATCTAATTGAAACATACAGAATACTGAATGGGGTTGAAAAGTGTGGTGGTGAAAAGCACCACCGGTCAGGCAAGCATCCAAGGAGCAGGAGAGACAACGTTTCGAGCATAAGCTCTTCATCATGAATGATGGGGTGGTCCAAGGGGGCTGACAGATAAATGGGAGGGGGTGGGGCTTAGGGGAAGGTATCTGGGAATGCGATAGGTAGTTGGAGGTGGGGGGTGATGGTGATAGGTCAGAAAGGAGGGTGAGTGGATAGGTGGGAAGGAAGATGAACAGATAGGCCAGATCAAGAGGGCAGTGCCGAGTTTGAAGGTTGGATCTGAGAATAAGGTGGGGGAAGAGGAAATGAAGAAACTGGTGAAATCTACATTGATCCTGTGTGGTTGGATCACTTTCTCCTAGAACACTGAATGGCCTGGACAGGGTAGATAAAAGTGAGGACTGCAGATGTGAAGATCAGAGTCAAAATTTGTGGCACTGGAAAAGCACAGCAGGTCAGGCAGCATCGGAGGAGAGTCGACATTTCGGGCATAAGCCCTTCATTAGCAATGATGAAGGGCCTTTGCCCAAAACATCAACTCTTCTGCTCCTCTGATGTTGCTGTGATTTTCCAGCGCCACACTTTGGGACAGAGTAAATGTTGGGAAGATGTTTCCATTGGTACGAGACGAGGACCTGAAGGCGTAGCCTTAGAGTAAAGGGAAGACCTTTTAGAACGGAGGAAAGGAGAAA
Organism: Chiloscyllium plagiosum; assembly: GCF_004010195.1. Taxonomy (NCBI): domain Eukaryota; kingdom Metazoa; phylum Chordata; class Chondrichthyes; order Orectolobiformes; family Hemiscylliidae; genus Chiloscyllium; species Chiloscyllium plagiosum. The sequence continues at coordinate 18,679,875 of NC_057713.1, forward strand.
CCACTTCAGCCAGAAAGTAGTGAATCATTACAACAGAAGGCTGTGGAGGCCAGGTCACTAAGTAGATAGATTCTTGACTGTCAACAGGATCAAGGGTTACTGGAAAAGCGCAGCAGGTCAGGTAGCATTCAAGGGGCAGAAGAATCGACGTTTCAGGCATAAGCCCTTCTTCAGGGATGAGGAAGGTGTGCCAAGCAGGCTAAGATAAAAGGTAGGGAGGAAGGACTTGGGGGAAGGGGCATTGGGAATGCGATAGGTGGAAGGAGGTTAAGGTGAGGGTGATAGGCCGGCGAGGTCTGTATTGCTGTTTGGCCTCTTAGATGTTGAAGGTGAATTAAGCACAGGTTTGTTATTTTTGAAGCTGAATAATCACATTTCTGCTGTGCCTGGCCCCCATTTGTGTTTTGTATTTTGATTCACTGGGAAAAATTAACTTGCACATTTGTACAGTGCCTCTAATGACTTCAGGTCACCCCAAAGTACAGGGGTGGAGAAGTCAGGAAGAAGATTGCAGGTCAAGAAGGCAGTGCTGAGTCCGAGGGTTGGGACTGAGATAAGGTGGGGGGGAGGGGAAATGAGGAAGCTGGAGAAATCTGCATTCATCCCTCGTGGTTGGAGGGTTCCTGAGCGGAAGATGAGGCGTTCTTCCTCCAGGCGTCGTGTTGCCATGGTCTGGCGACGGAGGAGGCCAAGGACCTGCATGTCCTTGGCGGAGTGGGAGGGGGAGTTAAAGTGTTCAGCCACGGGGCGGTTGGGTTGG
>NC_057713.1:18680826-18745489 GCF_004010195.1 Chiloscyllium plagiosum
TACAACAGATTTATGGAGGTGGGGATGAAGGTGATAGGTCAGAGAGGAGGGTGGAGCAGATAGGTGGGAAGGAAGATTGGCAGGTAGGACAGGTCATGAGGATGATGCTGATGCTGAGCTGGCAGATCGGAATGGGGTAAGTTGGGGGGAGTGGAAATGAGGAATCTGGTGAAGTCCACTTCACCGGTTTCGTGGACTTCACCAGTTTCCTCATTTCCACTCCCCCCAACCTACCCCAGTTCCAACCTGCCAGCTCAGCACCATCCTCATGACCTGTCCTACCCATCAATCTTCCTTCCCACCTATCCGCTCCACCCTCCTCTCCAACCTAACACCTTCATCTCCACCTTCATCCACCTATGTTGTACTCTTAGCTATGCTCTCCCCACCCCACCCTCTTCCCATTTATCTCTCCACCCCAGAGGCTGCCTGCTCATTCCTGTTGAAGGGCTTTGCCCGAAACGTCAATTTTCTTGCTCCTCTTGCCTGGCCTGCTGTGCTTTTCCAGCACCACTCTAATCTTGACTCTGATTTCCAGCATCTGCAGTCCTCACTTTCACCTTGAGAAACATATGGGCTATGATTGAATGGCAGAGCAGTCTCGATGGGCTGAATGGCCTAATGTCTGCTCCTATGTCTTATGGTCTAAATTCGACCATAAAAGTGAAAAAAATTCAAGCCCAACTGAAAGTTGAGGACTAAACTTGAAACGTTTGTCGCTAACGCTGCTAATGATGCAAATGATAAACTTCCCAGTCAGTCTGACAGAAGAATGTTCCTGGTACACAGAGGTGAGGGTACTTGCACAAATTGCAGGGACTTAAAAATATTAATTTTACTTCACAAACCCAGTCAGATTGTGCACTTGCAAAGTAGAAAATATGGCTGTTATAATCAAAAGAATAACATGCTTTTAACCTAAAATAATAGAAAAACCTCAATTCACTTTTCATGTGTGACCAACCACACCTCCCCTTCCACCGCACCCCCAACCATATGGCACTGACTGCTTGCTAAGGAAGTTTCATAAGCTCTCCAGCACTTTGTCCAACTATCAATTATTCACCTCGAAATTTAGTGAGTATTACAAAATCAAATGTGAAAAATGTCATTAGATTAGTAATTCGAATGGTCAGGCTAATGGCCTGTGGACAAAGGTTCAAATCTCACCAGTGGAATTACTTCATTTATAAATTTGAAATGTTAAAGCTACTCACAATAATAGTGACCACAACATTGCCATCATTATCATAAAATTCTATCTGGTCCACTATTGTACTTTAGACAAGGAAATCTGCCATATGACGTACATGTTTGCACTAAGGCTGTACTAAGGGCAGGAACTAAGTGGACCTGGCAGGTCCCAAACTGAGTACTTGTGACAGGTTCACAAACAAGGGCTGCTTGATTGCGACTATTAATGACTCCTTCCATCGTAAATGATTGAGAGAAGACTGATAGAATAGTAATTGGCTGAAGTTGTCCTACTTACTGTATACACTATTGGGTGGATAGTGATGTTGTAGATGCATGGAATAGCTTGGCTTGGAGCATAGCAAGTTCTCGAGCATAAGACTTCTTAGGACTATTGTAAAAATGTTGTCAAAGCCTTTACAGGTACAGCCTTTTTTGATATCCTGTGGAGTGAATTAAATTAGTTGATGACTAGCATCTTTGAAGCTGGGGACCTCTGGAAGAGGCTGAGATGGATCATATACTCAGCACTTCTGGCTAAATAGACTTTAGTGTCATCTTAAGTACTGTGAATTTCATGAGACATGTTTTCAAACCTCTCCACTTCATTCAGTTGCCTAATGTATTGAAATTCATGAATCATTCATCCATGGTGTCAATGTGACATAACAGGCACTCATGTTCTTGAATTGTTAAAAACTTGGAAATTTGTAATAAGTTTTGCCTTGAATAAAACAGTGACACTAATAAGCTGCTGGACAGTGTGTGATTTGGCCCATTTAAGTGAATATATACGCTTTGAATTTCTAACAATTTACATGGACCCATTCTAATACATACTTTATATGATGCTGCGGCTAGCCCCTTTCTCATAATAATTATAGCGGATTGCGTCTGCCATAAATGCTGTTGGATGCGAATCTTATCAGAACGAATAGATCAGTTGGAGAGACAGTTAGAAGCAATGAGGTATGTGCAACAACGACAGTATATAATGGATGGCAGTTATAGAAATGGGGGAAGTCTCAGATACAGTTACATAGACGGGTCAACTCCAGGAAAGGTAAGTGAGGTCGGCAGCTAGTGCAGGAATCTTCTGTGGCTATCCCCATTTCAAACAAGTATGCTGTTTTGGAAAATGTAGAGGGGGATGGATTCCCTGGGGAACATAGCACGAATAGCCACGTTTCTGGTATTGAGACTGGCTCTAATGCAACGTCGGGTTCCAAGAGATCAATTGTGTCAAGGGATTCTCTAGTATCAGGTATAGACACACGTTTCTGTGGCCAGCAGCAAAAAATCAGAATGGTGTGTTGCTTCCTGGTGCTATGATCAAGGCTGTCTCAGAGAGAGAGTGCAGAATGTTCTCACGGGGGAAGAGGGGCTAGCAAGAGGTCATTATCCACATTGGAACCAACGACATAGGAACAGAAAAGGTTGACACTCTGAAGAGAGATTACAGAGAGTTAGGCAGGAATTTAAAAAGGAGGTCCTCAAGAGTAGTAATATCTGGATTACTCCCGGTGCTATGAGCTAATGAGGTCAGGAATACAAGGATACAGCAGATGAATGCATGGCTGAGGAGCTGGTGTATGGAAGAAGGATTCACATTTTTGGATCATTGGAATCCCTATTGGGGTAAACTGCATTTATTTCAATGCAAGGGGCCTAAACAGGAAAGGCAGATGAACTCAGGGCATGGTTAGGATGGGCAGGACTGGCAGCTTAATGTTCCAGGATACAAAGGGAGCCAAGAGAGGAGGGGGAGTGGCATTTTTGTTAAGGGATAGCATTACAGCTGTGCTGAGAGAGGATATTCCTGGAAATACATCGACGGAAGTTATTTGGGTGGAACTGAGAAATAAGAATGGGATGATCACATTACTGGGATTGTATTATAGACGTCCTAATAGTCAGAGGGAAATTGGGAAATAAATTTGTAAGAAGATCTCAGCTATCTGTAAGAATAATAGGGTGATCATGGTAGGGGATTTTAACTTTCCAAACATAGACTGTGACTGCCATATAGTGTTAAAAGGTTTAGATGGAGAGGAATTTGTTAAGTGTGTACAAGACAATTTTCTAATTCAGTATGTGGATGTACCTACTAGAGAAGGTGCAAAACTTGACCGACTCTTGGGAAATAAGGCAGGGCAGGTGACTGAGGTGTCAGTGGGAGAGCACTTTGGGGCCAGCGACCATAATTCTATTAGATTTAAATAGCGTTGGAAAAGGATAGACCAGATTTAAAGGTTGAAGTTCTAAATTGGAGAAAGACCAATTTTGACGGTATTAGGCAAGAACTTTCAAAAGCCGATTAGAGGCAGATGTTCGCAGGTAAAGGGACAGCTGGAAAATGGGAAGCCTTCAGAAATTAGATAATGAGAATCCAGAGAAAGTGTATTCCTGTTAGGGTGAAGGGAAAGGCTGGTAGGTATAGGGAATGCTGGATGATTAAAGAAATTGAGGGTTTGGTTAAGAAAAAGAAGAAAGCATATGTAAGATATAGACAGGATAGATCGAGTGAATCCTTAGAAGAGTATAAAGAAAGTAGTAGCATACATAAGAGGGAAATCAGGAGGACAAAAAGGGGACATGAGACAGCTTTGGTAAATAGAATTAAGGAGAATCCAAAGGGTTTTTACAAATACGTTAAGGGCAAAAGGGTAACTAGGGAGAAAATAGGGCCCCTCAACGATCAGCAAGATGGCCTTTGTGTGGAGCCGCAGAAAATGGGGGAGATACTAAACGAGTATTTTGCATCAGTATTTACTGTGGAAAAGGATATGGAAGATATAGAATGTAGGGAAATAGATGGTGACATTTTGCAAAATGTCCAGATTACAGAGGGGGAAGTGCTGGATGTCTTGAAATGCGTAAAGGTGGATAAATCCCCAGGACCTGATCAGGTGTACCCAAGAACTCTGTGGGAAGCTAGAGAAGTGATTGCTAGGCCTCTTGCTGAGATATTCGTATCATCGATCGTCACAGGTGAAGTGCCGGAAGACTGAAGGTTGGCTAACATGGTGCCATTCTCTAAGGAGGGTGGTAAGGACAAGCCAGGGAACTATAGAGCAGTTAGCCTGGCCTCTGTGGTGGGCAAGTTGTTGGAGGGAATCCTGAGGGACAGGATGTACATGTATTTGGAAAGGCAAGGACTGATTAAGGATAGTCAATATGGCTTTGTGTGTGGGAAATCATGTCTCACAAAATTGATTTTGTTTTTTGAGGAAGTAACTGAGATGATTAATGAGGGCAGAGCAGTAGATGTGATCTGTATGGACTTCAGTATGGTGTTCGACAAAGTTCCCCATGGGAGATTGATTAGCAAGGTTAGATCTCATGGAATACAGGGAGAACTAGCCATTTGGATACAGAACTGGCTCAAAGGTAGAAGACAGAGGGTGGTGGTGGAGGGTTATTTTTCAAACTGGAGGCCTGTGTCCAGGAGAGTGCCACAAGGATCAGTGCTGAGTCCTCTACGTTTTGTCATTTACATAAATGATTTGGACACGAGCATAAGAGGTACAATTAGTAAGTTTGCAGATGATACCAAAATTAGAGGTGTAGTGGACAGCGAAGAGGGTTACCTCAGATTACAACAGGATTACGACAGATGGGGCAATGGGCTGAGAAGTAGCAGATGGAGTTTAATTCAGATAAATGCGAGGTACTGCATTTTTTGAAAGCAAATCTTAGCAGGACTTATACACATAATGGTAAGGTCCTAGGGAGTGTAGCTGAACAAAGAGACCTTGGAGTGCAGGATCATAGTTCCTTGAAAGTGGAGTCACAGGTATATAGGTTAGATAAAATGGCGTTTGGAATGCTTTCCTTTATTGGTCAGAGTATTAAGTACAGGAGCTGGAAGGTCATGTTGCGGCTGTACAGGACATTGGTTCGGCCACTGCTGGAATATTGTGTGCAATTCTGGTCTCCTTCCTACCGGAAAGATGTTGTGAAACTTGAAAGGGTTCAGAAAAGATTTACAAGGATGTTGCTAGAGTTAGAGGATCTGCACTATGGGGAGAGGCTGAACAGGCTGGGGCAGTTTTCCCTGGAGCGTCGGAGGCTGAGGGGTGACCTTATAGAGGTTTACAAAATTTTGAGGGGCATGGATAGGATAAATAGGCAAAGCTTTTTCTCTGGGGTCCAGAACTAGAGGGCATAGGTTTAGGGTGAGAGGGGAAAGATATAAAAGAGACCTAAGGGGCAACTTTTTCACGCAGAGGGTGGTACGTGTATGGAATGAGCTGCCAGAGGAAGTGGTGGAGGCTGGTACAATTGCAACATTTAAGAGGCATTTGGATGGGTATATGAATAGAAGGGGTTTGCAGGGATATGGGCCAGGTGCTGGCAGGTGGGACTAGATTGGGTTGGGATATCTGGTCGGCACAGACGGGTTGGACCGAAGGGTCTGTTTCCATGCTGTACATTTCTATGACTATGACTAAATGCAATCTTTGGACTTTCTTCAGGAAAGATTCTACTTCAATTCTCAAGTCAAATTTTCACATACAATAAATTCCCGAACTGCACAATTCGATGAACTAGCAAATGCTCTGACCTCCAGTTCGAAACCAGCTCTACTTCATTCTATTTGAAGAGAACCCACTTTTCCTCAATTGCCATACATGGTGTGGTCTGTGTGGCATCCTAAACACCTGTACATATTCTTGACAGCTGACATGTTGCCTACTTGATCCCATATGCCAACGTACAAGGAGAGTGTAACCCTAAACATATGTTTGAGGTCAACGCCTAATGTGAGCATGGCACTAAACATGTCTTTATTAGGTGAAACAAAGGGGTCTACTTTTATGCTTGGCACTGGTCTAAATACATACATTGGAGCTAAGCAAACTGGTCATCTTACACTGGGTTGACTGACATGCCACACTCTACAGTAGCAGTTTTATTGTAAAAGAAACCTTTTCAGACGGCTTCTCAGAAACATAATCGGACAAAACATATTAAGTTAGTCTTAGGTGATTAATAGCTTGGACAAAGATGTTTGTTTTATGAAGGGTCTGAAGTGCTGAAGTTGTGGAGATGGAATTCTGGAGTTTACGAAGTCATTGGGTAAAAATAGCCATCAAATTTGGGGTAGAGTCAATGTCTAGGAGGGTAGAATTGGAGGAATGTTGACCTTTTGAGGGACTGCTGGGCTATAGAAGCGTGCAAACAGAGATATAGATTAAACCATGAATGGACTTGAAACCAAGGATGAGACTTCAAAATTAGTGGCACTTGAGCAGATTAGAATGTAGGCAGCAGACTTAATACGATTCAAGTTTATGGAAGACAGCCAGAAAAGCATTTCAGGTGTTGAGTCTGGAGTTGATAAATTCATGTAGTAGGTTCAACTGCAGGTTGGCTTAACAGGGAACCTGCAGCAGGAAAAGGCGATTTCGCCCCTTGGGCCTACTCCACTATCCAATAAAATCAAAACTGATTTGATGTAGTTTTCACTCCACTCTCCTGTCTGTTGTCCATTAACCTTGCCACTCCTATAATAGAAGGATCTTTAAACTCAGCTTCAAACAAATTCAAATGCTCAGTCTACATCGGCATAAGGGGTCAGGAATTCCAAAAATAAATCACCTTTAGGGTGAAATTTCTCTTAAACAGGAAACTGTTCATTCTGAAACTATATCTTTCAGTTATAAATTCCTCCATCAGGGAAAATATCCTCTCAACATCAACTCTTCCAAGCTTCAACAGCATCAAATATGTGTTTCATTAAGATCACCTTCATTTTTCTAAACTTAACAAAGTTTAGGGTCATAAAGTGTGGTGCTGGAAAAGCACAGCCGGTCAGGCAGCATCCAAGGCGCAGGAGAGTCGATGTTGCGAACTAAGCTCTTCCTCAGAAATGAGGGAGGGCCCCAACAGGGCTGAGACTGTGTTCGTTGCTCTTGATGTGATCTCCTGGTCACTGGGGAGACAGGATGCCAACTTGTGGAACTTTTCATCTTCCTCCTCGGGACCCTCCAACCACATGGGATTAATGTTGATTTCACCAGTTTCCTCATTTCCCCTGCCCCCACCTTATCCTAGATTCAACCATCTAACTCAGCACCACCCTCTTGATCTGTCCTACCTATCCATCTCCTTTCCTACCTATCCTCTCCACTTTCTTGTCCGACCTATCACTATCGCCCCCCCACATCTACCTATTGTATTCCCAGCTACCTTTCCTCTAGCCCCACCCCACTCCCATTTATCTCTCAGCCCCCTTGAACCGCACCCCCTTTCATTCCTGAAGAGCTTATGTGAGAAATGTCGGCTCTCCTGCTCCTCGAATGCTGCCTGACCGGCTGTGCTTTTCCAGCGCCACACTTTTTGATTCTGATCTCCAACATCTGTAATCCTCACTTTCTCCTAGTTTCAGTAAGTTTAGGCCTAACCTGTTCAACTTCTCCTTGCAAGACAACTCCTACATCCCAAGAATCAACCTGCTGAACCTTATCTAGACTGCCTTCAATTCAAATGTATTGTTAAATAAGGAAACTAAAACTATATCCAGGACTCAAAGCATATTCTCACCAATAAAGGCCCCACCTTTTCAACCTCACCCCTTACCTGAGGCAACGTGAATCTAAGACTAAAGCATCACCAGTCATCTCTCAGTAATGAGAGAGCTACCCTGTTGTCTTCTGGTGCTATGGAGACTAATTTTCTTTTCAAACTTTTTCATAGAAAGAGGAGGTGGAAATATGTTGTCTATATAATGGGGAGGCTCTGGGTCAAATGCAAGGATGGGACTTTGTGGAATGGGAATCATAGGCAATGCTTTAAATCTTCATAATGCTGAAGAAATTTATGGAAGATACTACAGTTCATTGAGGAAACAGTTTTGGGCAAGTAGTCTCACAAATGGAGGTAGTGTAGTGGTCAAGACAAGCAGAACAGTAGACTTACTCACATATCTTTATATGTCTTTACTCAGTCAGAGTCACTAAATAGCAAGAATCCAAGACACAGGCCAATTTGCAACACAGGACTATTTCCATGCCAAATACTGGAAAGAGTATGCAATAGACAGTGATCCCATGACTAACTGATAAGATCCAAGTTTTGTAGCACAGTCTTTTCCTTTATGAATGGTAGTGGACAATTAAACAACGAACAGGTGTTGGAGACTCCAAAAAATATCCCTGTTGTCAGCAGAGAAAAAGTCAAGAAGCACATCCATCTTCAGCCGCAAGTGCCAAGAACATAATCCCTTATGGCCTTCTTCTGGTGTTCCCAGTATAATAGATGCTGGTTTTCGGTCAATTTGATTCATTCCACATGATATTAAGAAACAGTTGAAAGCTATGGGCCCTGTCAACATTCTAGCAATAGTAGTGAAGATGTGTGCTCCAGAACCTGCTGCACTCCAAGCAAGCTGTTTGAGTAAAGCTACAATACTGGCATCTACCCAATAATGTGAATAACTGCCGGAGTATGTCCTGCACACAAACAGCAAGGAGCCTTCACAAAATGGAGCCCTAGTGTCAATTGGAATTGGGGGAAAATCTCTGTTGGTTGGAGTCATACTTGGCACAAAGCTTTTAGTGGTTGAAGGTCCATCATATCATCACTCGTTGGTTCTCGATAGCATTACCACGAATCCTTCACTAATCACCAGAAACTGAACTGAACCAGCCATAGAAATATTGCAACTTCAAGAGAACTCAAAGGCTAGGAATTCTGCAGCGAATGAATCACCTCTTGTCACTTCAGTGTCAGCCACCATCTCCAAGGCCTAAGTCAGGAATGTGATGGAATTGTTCCCAATTATTTAAATGAGTGCAGCTTCAACAATATTCATGCTTAAATCCTTCCCCTCCCTTCACCATGACACATGGCTGCAGTGTCTACTGTCTTCAAATTGTATCTCAGTAACTCACCAAGGTTCTTTCTCATATTACAAACTCAAACTCTATTGCCTGGAAAAACAAGGGTAACAGATTCATAGTAACACAACCACCTACAAGTTCCCATCCAAGCTACACACTATTCTGTCTTGGAACTATATTGACCATCACTATCTCTAGATCAAGTCTTCTGTTAAGAACTGATTCAACAAATAGAGTATAATGACAATAATGCTATATCATACTTAGTAATGTACACCTTCAAATTTCTTTTACTGTTTTACAAGGAAACACTTGGAATGGAGTAAGCATTCACATACATTGGCTCCAACCATTCTGATCTCATACAGAGTTTGGGAACACCACAATCTGCAGGTTCTTCTCCAAGCAAGTACCATCTTGACTTGGAAGTCAATTATTCTGTTCCTTCAGTATCAAAATCCTGACCCACCTTACAACTCCAAGGATCACAGTAGTTCAAGAAGGCAGCTCAAACACCTTTTGTAGGAAACAAATGATGGTCCTTGCTGCGATGACATATCCCATGAAAAGAAAATTGCACTCCCTTACCAACTGGCAGTGAGGACAACTTTAATGCTGTACCACACAACCATGCTTTTCCTGGTTGAGACCACACACTTCAGAAAGTCTCGGCTTGGCCCAAGATCTTTATACTCTGCACAGCTCACCTATTTGATGGATAAACTTCTGCTTAGTCAAGGAGTCCTTTATCGTGTTTCTCAAAAAGGTAAAAAAACAGCTCAAATAATAATACAGGATACATTCAAATATATTTCTTAAACAATAACATTCATAATCTATGAAATGACGGAGGATGCCGCTTGGATTAGATTAGATTAGATTATTTACAGTGTGGAAACAAGGCCCTTCGGCCCAACAAGTCCACACTGACCCACCGAAACCCATTCCCCTACATTTACCCCTTCACCTAACACTACGGGCAATTTAGCATGGCCAATTCACCTAACCTCCACATTTTTTGGACTGTGGGAGGACCCGGAGCACCAGAGGAAACTTATGCAGACACGGAGAGAATGTGCAAACTCCATACAGACAGTCGCCTGAGGCGGGAATTGAACCTGGGTCTCTGGCTCTGTGAGGCAACAGTGCTAACCACTGGGCTAACGTGCCGCAGTTGTGGGCAGTCAATGAAGTGCATGGCAGTTAGCATCTTGAATAGAATTTCTACCAACTTTATTCATAAAATATAACAAGCAAACTACAAAAAATGTGCTATAAACATTTGCTTATGAAGGAAACTAAAATTAATCTTCATTTTGAATATGCTCCAATGTTATATCAGTAATTACAGAATAGCTACAATTAAACTTTTAAATTCTACGAGTAACGCAATAGAATATATTTTGGCAAGAACACAGCATCTTTTGGATTATTAATAATGATACTTGTCCACTAAAACTATATAGATTTTAAGGATTTGCAATGAATCAGCTTGCAAATAGTCTGCCCGAGAGGTAAATGCCAGAAGTGTTCAGAATTTTACACTGTAGTCGCATTTATACAGTGTCATATTACACTGTTGACATCACAAAGCAATTATACACTGAATTATTTGTGACATAATTAATTTGTTCTTTTCTCCAATTCAGTACCTGACCAATATATCAAGAGTACAGCATGAACAATTTTGACACAGTAAATAAAGAGACAGAAGTTAGGGAGCTTTCACATGTTACTGATGATTATATCTGCAATTAATAATGCAATTAGGTTGTGAATCCTACCAAATCGAATGGATTGGTTGGAGTGACACTTAGAGGCAATGAGGAGTTTGCAAGAGCAAGGGGCTGTGATGGATGGTAGTTGTAGAAAGGGAATAAAAGTTACAGATACATTCACACAGGTGGGTTAACTCCAGGAAAGGTAAGAGAGGCAGGCAGGTAGTGCAGAAGTCTTCTGTGGCTATCCCCATTTCAAACAAGTATGTTGTTTTGGAAAATGTAGAGGGGGGATGGATTCTCGGGAATGGAGCATGAACAGCCAAGTTTCTGGGACTGAGACTGGCTCTAATTCAAGGAAAGGTACTTTGGGTTCCAAGAGGTCGATTGTGTTATGGGATTCTCTAGTCAGAGGCAAGACAGACATTTGTGGCCAGCAGTGAAAAATCACACCATGGTGTGTTGCCTCCATGGTGCCAGGATCAAGGATGCCTCAGAGAGGGTGCAGAATGTTCTCAAGGGGGAGTGGGCCCAGCAGGACATCATTGCACACATTGAAACCAATGACACAGTAAGGGAAAAGGATGAGATTCTGAAGGGAGAATATAGAGAGTTAGGTAGGAATGTAAAAAGGAGGTCATCGAGGGTAGTAATATCTGGATTATTCCCGGTGTTGCAAGCTACTGAGGGTAGGAATAGGAGGATATAGCAGATGAATGCATAGCTGAGGAGATGGTGTACGGGAGAAGGATTCACATTTTTGGATTATTCAAATCTCTTCTGGGTTAGAAGTGACCTGTACAAGAAGGACGGATTGCATTTGAATTGGATAGGGACTAATATACTGGCAGGGAGATTTGCTAGAGATTTTCGGAAGGATTTAAACTAGTGGGAGTGGGGTGGGACCCAGGGAGACAGTGAGGAAAGAAATCAGTCTGAGACCGGCACAGTTGAAAAAAAGAAGCGAGTCAAACAGTCAGGGCATGCAGGGACAAAGCAGACAACAAGGTAAGACTGATAAATTAAACGGCATTTATTTCAATGCAAGAGGCCTAACCGGGAAGGCAGATGAACTCAGGGCATGATTAGGAACATTGGACTGGGATATCATAGCAGTTACAGAAACATGGCTCAGAGACGGATAGGCATGGCAGTTTAATGTTCCAGGATACAAATGCTACAGGAAGGACGCAAAGACAAGAGAAGAGGGGGAATGGAGTTTTTGATAAAAGATAGCATTACAGCTGTACTAAGGGAGGATAGTCTCAAAAATACATCCAGGGAAGTTATTTGGATTGAACGGAGAAATAAGAAAGGGATGATCACATTACTGGGATTGTATTATAGATGAGGTAAAAACAATGACTGCAGATGCTGGAAACCAGATTCTGGACCAGTGGTGCTGGAATCCCATTCCTGATGAAGGGCTTTTGCCCGAAACGTCGATTTTGCCTGTCCTCGGATGCTGCCTGAATTGCTGTGCTCTTCCAGCACCACTGGTCCAGAATTGTATTATAGACGTCCTAATAGTCAGAGGGAAATTGGGAAATAAATTTGTAACGAGATCTCAGTTATCTGTAAGAATAATAGGGTTGTTACAGTAGGGGATTTTAACTTTCCAAACATAGACTGGGACTGCCATAGTGTTAAGGGTTTAATGGAGAGGAATTTGTTAAGTGTGTACAAGAAAATTCTCGATTCAGGATGTGAATCTGTATGGATCAGCAATGGATCTGTATGGACTTCAGTAAGACATTCGACAAGGTGCCCCATGGGAGATTGTTTAGCAAGGTTAGATCTCATGGAATACAGGGAGAACTAGCCATTTGGATACAGAACTGGCTCAAAGGTAGAAGACAGAGGGTGGTGGTGGAGGGTTGTTTTTCAGACTGGAGGCCTGTGACCAGTGGAGTGCCACAAGGATCTGTGCTGAGTCCTCTACTTTTTGTCATTTACATAAATGATTTGGATGCGAGCATAAGAGGTATAGTTAGTAAGTTTGCAGATGACACCAAAATTGGAGGTGTGATGGACAGCTAAGAAGGTTACCTCAGATTACAATGGGATGTTGATCAGATGGGCCAATGGGCTGAGGAGTGGCAGATGGAGTTTAATTCAGATAAACGTGAGGTGCTTGCATTTTGGGAAAGCAAATCTTAGCAGGACTTATACACTTAATGGTAAGATCCTAGGGAGTGTTGCTGAACAAAAAGACCTTGGAGTGCAGGTTCATAGTTTCCTGAAAATGGAGTCACAGGTAGATAGAATAGTTAAGGCAACGTCTGGTATACTTTCCTTTATTGATCAGAGTACTAAGTACAGGAGTTGGGAGGTCATGTTGCGGCTGTACAGGACATTGCTTTGGCCGCTTTTGGAATATTGCGTGCTATTCTCGTCTCCTTCCTATCAGAAGGATGTTGTGAAACTTGAAAGGGTTCAGAAAAGATTAACAAGGATGTTGCCAGGGTTGGAGGATTTGAGCTAAAGGCAGTGGTTGAATAGCGTAGGGTTGTTTTCCCTGGAGCATCGGAGGCTGAAGGGTCTGAATGGGTACGTGAATAGAAAAGGTTTGGAGGGGTATGGGCCGGGTGCTGGCTGGTGGGACTAGATTGGATTTAGGATACCTGGTCAGGATGGACGAGTTGGACCGAGGTGTCTGTTTCCGTGCTGTACATCTCTATGACTCTAAGAGTCTTTACTTAAATCGTATGAATTCAAGGTAATTGTTAAAAGTACCAAAGGTGGGGTGATATTTTGCCTTTAAACTCAGCAAGTCCTATGGTCTGGAATAGACTGCCTGAAAGGTTGAAGAAAATTCAATAGTAGCAACAAAAATTTATCAAATCCCCATGAAAGAACAAAAATAGGGCAATGTGGGAAAAAAGAGCAGGGCTAGTTAGACTGCTTGAACAAGAGTCACACAGGCACAATGGGCCAAATGACCTCCTTCTATTGTTTATCATGCAACATAAGTAACATTTTTAGCTGTTCTTTAACAACAGAAGGATGGGAACTAAAGCTGACTTAGTCAGCACCATATACATACATGTATATATGAGAGAACACTTCAAAAATACATTAAAATCTAAAATGTCTTCACAAACATATTTAACCTATAGTGAAAATTGCACCCATTTATTCAGTCATCGGTTCAGATCTGTGAATTGTTCTTAAAACCTAATCTATGACTCTATGACTATAATCTGATTATGCCAAACAACTCCATAAGAACTTAAAAATGATAACAATTTGCAAAAATAAAACAGAACTTATTAAACACACAAATAAAATTCTGTTGGTTGCGAGAAAGTGATAGTAACATTACTGCAGCACTAAACCATAGGCCAAGGCTAATGCCCTGGGAAGAAGGATTCAAATTTCACAAGATAGCGAAATGTGAATTGAATTATTAAATTTGGAATTAAAATTTAATCATGAAATCATTGTTGATCATCGTTAAAAAAAAACCCATCAGATTCTCAAATTTACTGCCATCTTTCCCTGGTCTACATCTGACTCCAGACCCACAGTAATGTGGTTACCATTGAACAGTCCACTGCAATGCCTGTCATTCAATTGTATACAATTGCTACTATGTCAAAAATAAGTAATGAAATTAGGCAGACCACCCAACTTCAACCTAGTTACTAGGACCAACAACAATCTAGCTCTTTTGACCCTGCCAACACCCCTACTAATATCCAGATTCTTGTCTGAGAATTGGAGAGGTATACCAAAGAGTAGTACTGAGTTATCACAATCTGGACAACGTTGCCCTGAAATATCTCAGCATAATTCCAAACCTCATGAAGTTTCATGGTATCAAATCAGACAAGGGCAAGGTCATCCCCTATTGATTACTATCTACTGCACCACTCTCAGTTGATGAACCAGTTTTCCTCCATGTTCTTTACCAATTGGAAGAAGCACTGAAGATAGTAAGGGCACAGAACAGAGTCTGAGCAGGGGACTTCATTGTCTGTTATGAAAAGTAGCTTGGTGACATCACTACTCTCACAGCTCAAAAAGACATAGCTGCTAAACTGGGTCGGCAGCAGGTAGCAAAGAAACCATTGACAGCAACGTATTTGACACCTTCATGTCACAGAAAAGAATCCCTACAATGTGGAAGCAGGCCATTTGGTCCATCAAGTTCACACCAACCCTGTGAAGAGCAATCCACCCAGACCCATGCATCCACAGCCCTATCCCTGCAATCCTGCATTGCCCATGGAAAATCCACCTAGCCTGCACATCCCTGGTCACTATGGGTAATTTAGCACGGCCAATCCACCTAATTTACACATCTGTGGACAATCAGCCAGTTGAGTTGCATCTGTCCATGACAGTTTCAATCGGAAGGAACACTGCACATTACTTGTGGAGACCAAGTCCTGTCTTCACACTGTGGACACTCTTCATTGTCTCGTGTGGGACAACCGACGTGCTGAATGGAACAGATTTCCAACAGATCTGGCAACTCAGAACTGGATATTCATGAGGCAACTAAAAACTAGATATCCGCAAGGCACTGAGGATTACCAACAACTGAATAGTACTCAACCACCTCCTATAACCTTAAAGCCCTACATACCTGTCACTTGACCATCACCATCAAGCCAGAGATCAATCCTGCATCAATGAATAGAATAGGAATTTATTGCCATGTGTACTTCTCCACGGAAAATGTAGTGGAAAGTTTTATAAGTCATCCACCTTGAAGCCTACATCATTAATAATAATAATTTTACTTTTTTTAAATTAAGTTCATCACCGTTCAGTTAAAGGTTCTTGGCCTTGTGCAAAGCCAATTAAGGAGACTGCACTATGGCATGCAGGAGTAACACCAGACATACCTAAACAGAAGGTAGCAACCTGGTGAAGCTACAACACAGATCTATTTGCATACCAAACAGCTAAACAAGAATGCAATAAAAAAAGGGTCAGCTAAGATCTGCAATAGTGTCACATCGAGCCATGACTAGTGATGGACAATTAACAACAGCGAAAAGCACCACAATCAACCCCATCCTCAATGATGGTGGTGCCCAAGGCATCAATAAAAAAAAGCTTCATTTGCATCAATCTTCAACCAGAAGTACCAAATGGAAGATCCATCTTTATATCCTCCTCAGGTCCACAATCTGTCAGTCTCTCGTGTCCAGCCAGTAATATTCAATCCACGTGATAGATAGTCATAGAGATGTACAGCATGGAAACAGACCCTTCGGTCCAACCATCCGTCCATGCTGAACAGATATCCCAACCCAATCTAGTCCCACCTGCCAGCACCCAGCCCATATCCCTCCAAGCCCGTCCTATTCATATACCCATCCAAATGCGTTTTAAATGTTGCAAATGCACCAGCCTCCACCACTTCCTCTGGCAGTTCATTCCATACATGTACCACCCTCTGTGTGAAATAGTTGCCCCTTAGGTCTTGTTTATATCTTTCCCCACTCACCCTAAACCTATGCTCTCTAGTTCTGGACTCCTCGGCCCCCGGGAAAAAACTTTGCCTATTTATCCTATCCATGCCCCTCATAATTTTGTAAATCTCTATAAGGTCACCCCTCAGCCTCCGACGCTCCAGGGAAAACAGCCCCAGCCTGTTCAGCCTCTACCTGTAGCTCAAATCCTCCAACCCTGGCAACATCCTTGTAAATTTTTTCTGAACCCTTTCAAGTTTCACAACATCTTTCTGATAAGAAGGAGACCAGAATTGCACGCAATATTCCAAAAGTGACCTAACCAATGTCCCGCACAGCCGCAACATGACCTCCCAAACTCCTGTACTCATTCTGACCAATAAAAGAAAGCATAACAAACGCCTTCTTCACTATCCTATCTACCTGCGACTCCACTTTCAAAGAGCTATGAACCTGCACTCCAAGGTCTCTTTGTTCAGCAACACTCCCTAGGATCTTACCATTAAGTGTATAAGTCCTGCTAAGATTTGCTTTCCCAAAATGCAGCGCCTCACATTTATCTGAATTAAACTCCATCTGCCACTTCTCGGCCCAATGGCCCATCTGATCAAGATCCTGTTGTAATCTGAGGTAACTCTCTTCGCTGTCCACTACACCTCCAATTTTGGTGTCATCTGCAAACATATTAACTGTAAGTACCTCTTATGCTCGCATTGAAATCATTTATGTAAATGACAAAAAGTAGAGGGCACAGCACCGATCCTTGTGGCACTCCACTGGTCACAGGCCTCCAGTCTGAAAAACTACTCTCCACCACCACCCTCTGTCTTCTACCATTGAGCCAGTTCTGTATCCAAATAGCTAGTTTCCCTGTATTCCATGACACCTAACCTTGCTGACCAGTTTCCCGTGGGGAACCTTGTTGAATGCCTTACATTTACCACACTGCCCTCATCAATCCTCTTTGTTACTTCCTCAAAAAACTCAATCAAGTTTGTGAGATATGATTTCCCACACACAAAGCCATGTTGACTATCCCTAATCAGTCCTTGCCTTTCCAAATACATATACATCCTGTCCCTCAGGATACCCTCCAATAACTTGCCCACCACTGATCAAGAAACAACTGAAGATACTGTACACTGCAAAAGGATATTGGCCCTGACAACATCCCAGTTGTAGTACTAAAGAACTAGCAGTACCACTAGTCAAGCTACTCCACAACACTGACCTGGTAATATATAAATTTGCCCAGAGATAACCCATCAGGACAAATCCAACTCAGCCAATTACACCATGTGGTCCACTCTTGATGGTCAGCCAAGTGATAGAAGAGGTCATGGACAACGTTATCAAACAGCTCATTCTTAACAATAACCCGTTCACTGAAGCACAGTTTGGGTTCCACCAGGGCTACTCAGCTTCTGACCTCATCATAGCCTTGGTCCAAACATGGACAAAACAGCAGGCTAGCAGAGGGGAGGTGAGAATGACTGGCACTGGCAGCAGTTTCTAACCATCTGCATTATGCACTCAGTAACTCACCCAGGCATCTTTGACACCTTCTAAACCTGTGACCTTTCACGCCTAGAAGAACAAACGCAACCAATGCATTTGAACAGCGCCACCTCCAAACTCATCTCCAAATCACACATCATCCTGACTTACAAAAACATCACCATTGCTTCTCTATCAATAGTTCAAAATCCTTGAACTCTCCCCTATCATCACTGTGGGCATACCTACATCCCAAAGACTGCAGCAGTTCAAAAAGGCAGAGCACAACCATTTTGCTGAAGGCAGTTAGGTACAGGTCATTAATGCCGGTCTTGTAAGGAACACCAACATCCTGTGATCAATAAACTATTTTTAAAAATCAATTTTTAAAATACCTTCTAAAGCGGATTGTTTCCATTTTATGTTGTTATGTAAAATCTGACTCAACATGAAAAAATATTTTTCAATGAATCATTAAAATTACATTCATGGGATTGTAATTTTGAAATGAGCGAATTGTTTTATTTAGTTTGTAATGATGATATATTCATTCCAGATTATCAGGGTTTACCTCTATGTTTCCTTCGAATGCTTCTGAAATTGAATGTGGAAAATGAGTTATTTGGCTAAATAGGAATCAGTTTCAGAGCTAAAACATGTTACCAGTTTAAGTGCAAATTATTATTAGCTCACTACGCTGAACAGTTTAGCTGAGTTCCCACTAAAGCTTCACACTCTGGATTCTGGTTCACAACTCTGCTAAATGTCCCAGTTTTCAAATCACTACAATGTGCTAATGGGCTATTAATGGAACAGTGTGTAAATTTCTTCTCAAGTCTGATTTCCTATTTGCTTCCCATATAGACAGGCTGCATAATATCTTGTACAGAAACTGTAAGATATATCTTGGTAAGATACATAACTGAACATAACCAGACTCTATAGTACAATTTTAGCACGACATGACAATGTTACATAGTAACTCTTCAGATGACATACAGTTTCAACTTGGCAGCTATACTGCCAATTTGAAATGATTTAAGATTCAATGCACACTTTGTACAATGGTGGTATACAGAGAAATGCTTTGCCATTTCAGATAATTTAACCTGCTTATAAAACCACCCATTTCTTTCAGAAGGGCTTCACAGCTACTGAAATAAATGCAAAATAATGCAGATCCTAGAGAGGTGGGTTTTAACAATTTAGAAGACATAGAATCCCTACAGTGTGGTTGCAGGCCATTCGGCCCATTCACTCCATATTGAAGATTCAAAGAGTATCCCATCCAAACCCACCCCATCCCTATAACTCTACATTTATCACGGCTAATCTACTTTACCTGCACATCTTTGGACTATGGAAGGAAACTGGAGAATCCGGAGGAAACCCATGCGAAACAGGGAGATTTTGCAAACTCCACACAGACAGTCACCAGAATCGAACCCAGATCCCTGGTGCTGAGAGCCATCCACTGAGCCAAAGTATCGCCCTTCAATTTCCTCCTATATTTTTCAGGGGATTTGGGCATGGCTGGGCAATGAAGTATGGCCCATCCCTAGTTCCCTTAAGAAGAAAGTGGCAAAATGGCTTCTTGAACTATTGTTGTTTGTTGGGTGTAAGAATCCTTCCAGGGGCATGAACAAGGAATCATAAGACCATAAAGCAAAGGAGCAGAGGCAAGTTATTTGGCCTATTGCGTTCACTCTGCCAATCAATAAGATCATGGTTGATCTGGTGATTCTCAACTCCACTTTTTTCCTTTGCCCCTTAAACTATAGATCCCTTACTGATTAAAAGATTTCAATC
Organism: Chiloscyllium plagiosum; assembly: GCF_004010195.1. NCBI lineage: Eukaryota > Metazoa > Chordata > Chondrichthyes > Orectolobiformes > Hemiscylliidae > Chiloscyllium > Chiloscyllium plagiosum. The sequence continues at coordinate 18,700,321 of NC_057713.1, forward strand.
TTGAATATACTTAAATGATCCAGCCTCAACAGCCAAATATTCATTACCCTCTGAAAAAATAAGTCATCTCATCTCAGTTTTAAATGTGCAACCTCTTTCTCAGAGATTGTGTCCTCTGGTCCAACACACTCCCTCTGGTCCCAGACTCATTCACAAGGGGAAAACAACCTCTCCATATCTACTTTGTCAAGCCCACTAAAAATCTTATGTTCCAATAAGGTTACCTCCCATTCTCCTAAGCACAGAGTATAGGCCCAACCTACACAACCTATCCCCATAAGACAATCCCTCCAGATGTGGGATCAACCTTGGTGAACATTCTTAGGACTGCCTCCAATATATATCTTTCCGTAAGACCATAGGACAGAGAAGCAGAAGAAGGCCAATCAGCTTGTTGAGTTTGCTGCACCACTCAATGAAATCAACTATACTAAATGTGTGACCTCTTATTCTTAGATTCTGCCCTTTCCCACAAGGGAAAAGCAACTACACATTTATTCTGTCAAGTCCTCTAAGAATCTTGTACGTTTCAATAGTGTTGCCTCTCATTCTTCTATATTCCATTAGCACTAGCCCAACTCAGGCAAAAGTGAGGATTGCAGTTGCTGGAAATCGGAGTCTAGATTAGAGTGGTGCTGGATAAGCACAGCCGGTCAGGCAGCATCCAAAGAGACCTTGGAGTGCAGGTTCATAGCTCCTTGAAAGTGGAGTCACAGGTAGATAGGATAGTGAAGGCAGCGTTTGGTATGCTTTCCTTTATTGGTCAGAGTATTGAGTCCAGGAGTTGGGAGGTCATGTTGCAGCTGTACAGGACATTGGTTAGGCCACTGTTGAATATTGCGTGCAATTCTGGTCTCCTTCCTATCAGATGTTGTGAAACTTGAAAGAGTTCAGAAACAATTTACAAGAATGTTGCCAGGGTTGGAGTATTTGAGGTATAGGGAGAGGCTGAATAGGCTGGGGCTGTTCTCCCTGGAGCGTAGGAGGCTGAGGGGTGACCTTATAGAGGTTTACAAAATTATGAGGGGCATGAATAGGGTAAATAGACAAAGTCTTTTCCCGGGGGGTCGGGGAGTCCAGAACTAGAGGGCATAACTTTAGGGTGAGAGGGGAAAGATATAAAAGACACCTACGGGACAACGTTTTCACACAGAGGGTGGTATGTGTATGGAATGAGCTGCCAGAGAAAGTGGTGGAGGCCAGTATAATTGCAACATTTAAGAGGCATTTGGATGGATATATGAATAGGAAAGGTTTGGAGGGATGTGGGCCGTGTGCTGGCAGGTGAGACTAGATTAAGTTGGGATATCTGGTCGGCATGGACGGGTTGGACCGAAGGGTCTGTTTCCATGCTGTACATCTCTATGACTCTATGAATATTAAAATCCTACATGTTACAGCCACTGTTTTCTGCTCACTTACTCAGATCATTTATCAGATTTCACATTAACCAGGTCCAAAATAATCTAATCCCTGGTTAGATCCACAACATGGTGTTCAAGGAAACTGCCCGAATCTACTGTACGAATTTTTCCTCATAGGTACCTCTGCCAAGTTGATTTTTCCCATTTACATGATTATCACCACCACCCATGGTTATGGTACTGCCACCTTTTGATGCACTCATCATCTCCCAGTTCACTTTCTGACTGACAATACAGTTACTGTTAGGGGGGGGGGGGTTCTTACAGACTAATGTCTGGCCTTCCGCCAATGTCTTTTTTTCCCTTGTTATTATTTACCCCCACCCATATGGATTCTACATCTTTTGATTAAAGATACTATTTCATTCCATATCAACAAAGCTACCCCACGATTTCCCTTTCTGTTCTTTTGAAAAGTCAAACTTGCCTGACATTTAATTACCAGTTGTGATCTCTAAGTTATAAGATCAATCTCACTAATCTGTATTTCTGCCAACACTTATTGCTTCAAATATTAAGTGCATCATTGCAAAGACTTACTAATTTTGCCGTTTAACCTTGCTTTTTATCCCTTTTGACCCTATTTGCTGCTGTTTTTCTACATTTATACACTTTATCCCTTACCATCATTGTCCAAATATTTGTTCTGCAATGTTGCCATCCTTTTGTTTTGTATGCTTCTGTATCCCATCTCCCAAACTATCCCACTCAATTCTAATTAGCTTAAAGTCCTCCCTGCAATTGGAGTTAATTGCCAGGACACTAGTCCCAGTATGGTTGAAATGAAGTTCTACTGACCAGAACAGTTCTCTTCTACTTCAAGTAATGGTGTCAATGTCCCATTTCAGCAACACCAATCTTTGAGCCACACATTTAACTTTGACTTTATTTACCCAATGCCAGCTTGCTCGTGGCTCAGGAAGTAACTCCAAGGTTTTACTATGAAAGTTCTGCTTTTTAATGGAGCACCTAACTCTTCAAAATCTTTCAGGAGAACCTTCTTTCTAGTCCAATCAATGTTGTGACAACATGGACAACAACAACTGGATACAATCCTCCCTACTCCAAGTTTTTCTTCCAGACCCGATGGGATAACCTTAAATTTTGGCACCAGGAAGGCAACACAGTCTTGGGGACTCACACTCATGATTCTCTGCAGTAATGTGTATCCTTCTTATTGTACTGTACCTTATACTACTAAATTCCTATTTCCTCCACCAATTTGAATGGCTCCACGTACCACAGTGCTGTCATCAGTTCACTCGATGCCCGCTATGGTCTCCAATTTAATTTGCATAGCTTGCTAGAACTTTGTGAACATTGATCGACTGTACGAGTCATAGCTCCTCGAACACTCCCCGCTGGTCCACACACCTGACTCACCTGTGGTCTCACACTCCATCATCCTGATCACATGCCAAATTTGAAATCACCTAGTTTAAGTGATGTGACTGCCGCATGAACCAATCTCTCCTGGTAACCTTCTCCCTCCCTGATATGGCGCAATGTTAGCAGTTCGGATTCCAGCTCAGCTCAATTGAAATCCAAAGTTGTAAACACTTCAGACAGATGTGTTCACTCTTGATCATCTCAGCGTCCACTAGCTTCGACATGGTGCAGTTGTAACACATCTTACTATTAGGTGTTCAAAGTTTGAGAGAAGATTTGTAGCTCGGGTGCTCGTTGTTGTGGTTCTGTTCGCCGAGCTGGGAATTTGTGTTGCAGACGTTTCGTCCCCTGTCTAGGTGACATCCTAAGGGAGGCTCCCAAGCACTGAGGATGTCACCTAGACAGGGGACGAAACGTCTGCAACACAAATTCCCAGCTCAGCGAACAGAACCACAACAACATCTTACTATGGTATTGTATTTTATTTAATCTATTACTTCAGAATCCCTGATCTTTACACATTACTGTAATTACTTTCTTTTTAAATAAAAATGAGTACCAACTTTATACAAGTTATTTTTTAAAGAGTAAATAGAGGACAAAGACTAGAGAGCTTTACACAAATTGAAGACTTTGGTTTCACATTAGACTAGAAATATTCATTAATCCGACTCACAAGCACAGTTGCTTTTCCTACACTCATGTCACCTTTTGATTTGTGGCATCACTCCAATGCTGGTCCCACTATTATTCTTGATTGCATCTTAAATCCTCTCCTACTCATTACTATCTCTAGAGATTCTGCTTGTTGAGGTAAACCTTAAAAGTTCCAGTTATCACCCTGCCCCAGCCCAAATGTCCATTTTGAACTAAATTCCCAGATACTTTCACTCAGTCTTTGTCTCACTCAGCTGGAGTCGCCACTCACACCGTCTATAAAGTTCCAAAAACTCCTTTCCAATCTTGAGTTATTTGGAGTCACTTTTTAGCTACAGTAATTAGCATCTCCTTTAGACAAGGGATGATGATATCTGCCACTATTGAAAGCTGCCTCTTTTAATTAAGCTATTCTATCTTTCTTAAAGATGATAAGGGATTTCCAGGCAATGGTTAGATTCTAGTTTGGGAATGGCCATTCCCTGGCATTTTTCTGAGACAGATATTAATTGCCACTTGGCAGCTGGATACTGCCCAGGTCTTGATGTATACAAACATGTAGCTGAGGAATCACAAATGATGCTGAACACTGAAATCATCAGCAAACATTTCCACTTCTAACTTATGATGGAGGGTCACTGATGAATCAGAAGAAGAAGATTGGACAGTATCTTGAGGAATCCCTGGGGCCAAAGTAGTTGACCTCCAACAATCTCAACTATTTTGTTTTGTGCTGGGTATGACTCTAACCAGTGGAGATATTTCCCCATGATTTCCATTGCCTCTAATTTTGCTCAGGATCTTTGATGTCCATTCTATTGGAATACAATTGTGTTGCTCCTGACAGCCCTCAGTGCCTCATCAATGTCCAGTCTTGAATTGCTAGATCTATTTGAAATCTATCACATGTAGCATGGTGGTAATGTCTCACAATGGCATGGACAGTATCCTCAATGTGAAGATGAGGCACCACAAGGTCTATTTGGTGACCACTAACACCAATACAGTAATGGACACTTGTATCTATTGGAGTCAGACTGATGACGATGAGGACGTGTATGTTTTTCTCTCTTGTTGGTTTGCTCACCACAGACCCATTGTAGCAGCTGAGTCCTATGGACTCTACTAGCTTAATGGTACTGCGAAGAATCTCTTGGATACTGAAGGCTCCCATCTCATGTACCGATCGTGCTTCAAGTAGAGTTTCATATGAAGGAGTAGTGATTTGTCATTGGATCGGCAATGAGGGGTGTATAGTGTGATCTGCAAAGGGCTTAATTTCTTGTTTGACCTGATGCCATGAGACTTTGTGGAGTCCAGAATCAGTGCTGCAGTCTTACAGGGCAACAATCTCCTGACTGTATACCATTGTCACCTCTCGACACCCCAGAAATGGTGATGGTGGCATCTGGGACAAAGTTATCATCACGATTAGTCATACTCTCAGAATTGTACCTTGTGTAGACAAGATATGGTTGTTATAGAGTCATAGAGATATACAGCATAGAAACAGACCCTCTGGTCCAACTCGTCCATGCCAAACTGATATCTTAAATAGACCTAGTCCCATTTGCCAGTATTTGGCCCATATCCCTCGAAACCCTTTCTATTCATCTACCCATTCAGATGCCTCTTAAATGTTGTTATTCTACCAACCTCCACCACTTCCTCTGGCAGCTCATTCCATGCACACACTACCCCATGCGTGAAAAAGTTGCCCCTATTAAATCTTTCTCCTCTCCTCTTAAACCCCTACCCTAGGAAAAATACCTTATCTATTCACCCTATCTATGCCCCTCATGATTTAATAAACTTCTGCAATGTGAGCCTCTGATGCTCCAGGGAAAATAACCTCAGTCTATTCAGCGTCTCCCTACAGCTCAAACCACCTCCAACCCTAGCAATATCCTTGTAAATCTTTTCTGAACCTTTTCAAGTTTCACAATATCCTTCCTATAGCAGGGAGACCAGAATTGTTTGATATGGCGAAGAGACAGCACTCAATCTGGCATTTACTCCAAAAAGAAATGCAGGATTTTGCAAGGTCAAAAGGACTGAATTTGCTATTCTTATTTTCCAGCTCTTAATCAATGCCAGATGGTCTGTCCAGTTTCATTCCTTTATCATCTTTTAGCAGTTTGATACACTGAGTAGTTTGTTAGGCCATTCCACAAGGCAGTTAAGAACTTGGCTATGGATCTGGAATCAGATGTAGGCCACACAAGGAAGGACATCAATGAACCAGATGTAGGCCACACAAGGAAGGACATCAATGAACCAGATGGGTGCTTTGACAATTGACAATAATTTCATGGTCGTCATTAGATTTCCGATTCCAGATTTTTCAAAATTCTAATTTCACCGTCTCTCATGTCCTGAGATATTGTCACCGAACTAGTATGGATTACTAGCTCAGAGACAATATCACTACACTATCACCTTCAGTATCTTAGAAGGAGAAAAACAAATGTATGAAATCAAAGAGGTACATGATCAAGAGTTTAGTGCCGAGGCAACTGAAGGAGTCAATAAAAACAGATGAACAGTAGGGCTGAGAGGTTGGAGAGAGAAAGGAATGGGTGAGCACATGAAAGTAGTTGAAAACAAGGATTAGAATTTTAAAATTAAGAGATTCTTGACTGGAGGCAATAACGGTCAGTGAGCACAGCATGCTAAGGGGAACAGAGCTGGATGGGTTCACAAGTAGAGGGGTAAAATGACGCAGACCACCGTGGACTGAGCTGGAATAGTTAAGTATGGAAGTAACGAATGACTGAGATGAATGATTCCAATATTATGCTTCAATGCTTCTTTTGCAATGCTGTTGGGTATTTAATGTTGTTGAATCCAATTAGCTTCCGAAAAATCTTAAGTAGATTTCTTCACCTTGCCCCTTCCAATTTTGCCCAATTTAATGCACAATATGAAGATCAAAATGGCATGTTAGGATTCTTTTCCCTTATCTCTAATTACCATTACTAATTAATTATTGGCAGATAAAGTACTTACTGTTCTTTCAGATTAATAATGATAGTACTATACATCATCTACAAAGTTTTTGGAAAGAAACTAATTTTTGACATTAACGTCTTAGAATTAAATGCTGCCAGCCTCTTTCAAAAATAACATAAAGCTAACTTTAAAATATTCTATTATTACTATTTTCATATATTTTGGTGCAGATTTCCCCCTTGCCAGCAGCCAATTAGTACATTTCATCAATACCATTTTCTGATGAAAGTACACTATTGTGAAATTTTTGCAAGGTTTGTGAAGGTTTGTAGCTCAGGTTGAAATTTAGGATGTAGGTTTGCTCGCTGAGCTGTAGGTTTGATATCCAGACGTTTCATTACCTGGCTAGGCAACCTCCAAGTGAAGCTTCACTTGGAGGTCGCCACTGATGTTACCTAGCCAGGTAATGAAACGTCTGGATATCAAACCTACACCCCATTATTGTGAAACATTGACCTGAGTTCTCTCCAAAGCTACCGCCTCATCTACTGAGTATTCAAGTAGTTTTAGTTTTTATTGCAATTTTACTTACTAGACTTCATTTTATGGCAGTATAATGACATTAAATGTGTAAATGCAACAAGAGTCACAGAGAGATTAAGTACAAGATACTGTTTTGCAAATCTAATGGCAAGTTTGAAACAAGTTGTTAACACTTTGATAATTCACAGCATAACTCCTCCTGGTGTGCAATTTCCACAACAATAAAAATGTTCTCATTATTTAGACACTAAGAAAATTCCCAGCAACTGTTCACTAAAATGACTAGACTGCATTTTCCTCACATACTGTTAAGAGGCCATGTGCAAATTATATTAGCTACTTAAAATCAGCGAGAATAGTTCTGTGCAGAATTTAATAATTCAGTCTCCTGTAACATGCACCACAAATGTAGAAGACCAACATGAATTTTTCTGGTCAACTGGAAAATTCCCAGCAACTGTTGTTCACTAAAATGACTAGACTACATTTTCCTCACATACTGTTAAGAGACTATGTGCAAATTATTGAATTTTTATGGTCAATTGGAATGGAGTGTGAAAAGCAGCAAGGCTGAAAAGATATATTCAAAAGGAATATTGCCACACACTGCGCATCTGTCAATGAGGAAAAGGACAAGGAAACAGCTAATCCCTACTTAAACCCATAGCAATACCTTGAACAAAGTCCCAGTCCACTTCCTGATTTTAAGTTTAGTCAGTTAATCAAGACTCTCAGATAACAGTGCCTGATGCATCTCTAACCAATTGACACAGTCTTCACAAACTGCATACTGCATTATTCCCTTTCTGAATTTGGTTTTCTTGCACTTCAGGCCTGAAGAATGGAGGAAAAAAGCTTCAACTTTGTGTCTCATTGTGGCAATATAAAACAAAAGTAGGAAGGAAAAGAGGAAATAACACAAAATCACGAGGATAAACAATGAAGAGGGACACAGAAAAAAAAAGAGACGAGATAATAGGATGAATCGCCCATCTAATGTTGCAACCATTTAATATGATCTCGATCTTGGGATTCAACTCCACTTACTGCCTACTCCCTATTTCACTCAATTCCCAGAAACAATAAATATTTATCTATTCCTGACTTAAATATAGTTAATGTGGTACATTCTTAATCATCTGGGATACAGAATTCACCTGGTTCACAGTTATTTACATGAGGAAATTTCTTCACATTTCAGTTTTAAATGCTTAACCACTTATCCTGTGGTTATGCCTGTTCCAAACTTCCCAGCCAGAGGAAACAATCTTTGTACATACTTTAAGTCCCTTCAGAAGTCTAGTTTGTCCTAATTAACTTGCATCTCATTTCAGTGAGCTCGAGTGAATATAGGTCTAGTTTACTCAGCCTGCATCACAGGACAACCCTCTCAATCCAGGAACCAGTCTTCTGAACCACCACTCTATGACCTCCATTGCAAGTGTACTTTTTCACACACATGGAGACCAAATTCCTTATGTGATCTCACAGGAGCCCTGTACACTCACCCTGATGCTCTCCTTGATGACAGTATTACCATTAATGACTTAGACTACCAATCATTCAAAATGGCAGCAACTTGCCATCAAAGTGCATCACACTTTGAGTCACATTGTGACGCACAGCAAAGGAAATAAAGCAAATCCCACACTCTGTCTGACATGTCCAAAAAAAATTTTTGGTGAAAGTGCCCAGGATATATACCACTGTTTAAGCACTGCTCACTTATGTCAGTTTCTTCTCTGGCATTCCTTCAAAGAACAGCAAGGTTACTAAATATATTACTAAACCTCAAATTTCCTCTACCATCTTCCCATCTTGCAAAATGGTGATTTCATCAATGCTGATATGAATTTCACATCCTTTATTTTCATTTGATAACTATTATACTAAAGAAATTAGCTTGAACACCATACCTTTCATTTAATTATCTAGTATGATGAAATATCCATTTTCTCATTTTGCATATCCTGCATTGCATTAATATTTCTCTATATTGTCTCTATAATATTGATCTCTGTGTCAGAGCTCCTGTACCAGTCTCAAACACTTCAGTGTATACAACATCAGTGCCATAGAGACTTACATGCCTAGAGAGAACACTTAGGCCTATTGCTTCCAGGCCAGTACTTTCATCGAGTCAAGTTTCAAATGTAACCAATCATAATGTTAACCTAGTGCATTATGAATCAAGTGAGGCATTCTTACTGTCTTCTCATACCCACAAAACATGGCATAGGCAGTAAACTATGATGTGGAAGTATGACTGACAAGTGGAAAGGACAGAAAACTCAAACCAGTTGCTACTTGTCTTTTATTTTAAAAAACGCCATAACTTTTAAATAAAAAATATCATAGTTCAAGTCAAAGGCTGCACAATTTTTCAATTACTTTGAACAACAATGAAAACAATTAAGAATGTGTCTGTTGTTCCTCATGTTATGTCGCATGAGATTGTCAGTAAGACAACTTTAGGTGATAAATTTGTAGTAACAATATTTTACCTACTTAAATAGTGAATGCATCACTAAGTTTTACTGACATTCCAGAAACAATAAATCTAAAACTTACATCAAAAGATAATGCACACTCACCTGCTCGATGGTGAGTAATGGTAAGATCTGCAAGGAAGAAAACATAAACTATATTAATTTTATTATATAATGCGTTACATTCATGCCTTATAGCATTGTCAAGATTCCTTGTAAGTCAAAACAAAATTTGAATGATTATTAATGACAAAGAATTGAAGGCTTAGTGTGGAATCCTGTGGCACAAGCAATTGATGAAGTTAAGTCCCTCATTTCTATTTATGTGGATTAGAATAATTGGTTGAAAATGAAATAAACAGTAAAGGTAAAGTCCCTATAGCCTGATTGAACCATAAGGTTCTTCTCCTATTAGAGTGAGAGCGAAAGCGAGCAAAGGAGGGAGAGAGGTGGTGAGGCACACACACACGCACGCACACAGAGTGAGAAAGAAAGAGAGAGAGAAAGAGAGAGAGAAAGAGAGAGAGAAAGAGAGAGAGAAAGAGAGAGAGAAAGAGAGAGAGAAAGAGAGAGAGAAAGAGAGAGAGAAAGAGAGAGAGAAAGAGAGAGAGAAAGAGAGAGAGAAAGAGAGAGAGAAAGAGAGAGAGAAAGAGAGAGAGAAAGAGAGAGAGAAAGAGAGAGAGAAAGAGAGAGAGAAAGAGAGAGAGAAAGAGAGAGAGAAAGAGAGAGAGAAAGAGAGAGAGAAAGAGAGAGAGAAAGAGAGAGAGAAAGAGAGAGAGAAAGAGAGAGAGAAAGAGAGAGAGAAAGAGAGAGAGAAAGAGAGAGAGAAAGAGAGAGAGAAAGAGAGAGAGAAAGAGAGAGAGAAAGAGAGAGAGAAAGAGAGAGAGAAAGAGAGAGAGAAAGAGAGAGAGAAAGAGAGAGAGAAAGAGAGAGAGAAAGAGAGAAAGAAAAGAAAGAAAGAAAGAAAGAGAAAGAAAGAGAAAGAGAAAAAGAGAGAGAAAAAGAAAGAAAGAGAGAAAGAAAGAGGGAAAGAAAGAAAGAGAGAAAGAAGAGAGTAAGAAAGAAAGAGACATTGATCGATTTAAAATACTCTTTATAACAATCTTCTAAGTTCTGCAGAAACAAAGGCATCACACAAAACAATAATTATCAAATCAATACTTTTTCACAGTTGTAAACAGTATTTTTAAGAAAAACAAACTAACAAAAAGACATGAATTTGCCATGTACAGTTCACATCTTGATACCAAAACATTTCACAACCAATGAAGTACTTTTAAAATGTAGTATTGAAAAACAGCAGTCAATTGTATATATCAAGATTTCACAAATTAAATAAACAAACAAACAAACAAACAAACAAACAAACAAACAATCAGATAAGAACGTAAGTAGGAGGTATTGTGGGATATACATCCCCTTGACCCTGATCCACCATTTAAAACGATCACAGCTGACCTCCACTTGTAACTTCACTTTCTTAACCAATCTCAAGTGCAACGATCCAGTGATCTCAGCCTTGAATATCCTAAGCAAATTGGCATCCACAGCAATTTCAGATCAAAAATTCCAAATATTTACAACCACCCTTTTCACTCCACTTCTCTTCATCCCAAGAATCAGCCTAGAAAAATGTCATTGCACACTCTCTAAGGTAAGCATATACTTAATTAGGAATAGTATTTTGTTGTTTAGGTATGATTTTGCAGGTGTCTCCTCAACAAAATACTCGATAATTACACCAAGACTTGTCCTCCCAAGAAACGTCTCCAGACCTTTTAGCAGACCCTTCAAGTCTTACTTACACATGGGTTTCCCACCAAGTTTGTATCATCAAATACATTAGACTGGATCTTTTCATCCAAGTCATGAACATGGTTTGTAATTAGATCAGGCCAGAACACTGATCCTTGTGACATCAACTGGTAATATTTTGCCAATTTGTAGTAATCAGATTATATGATCCAGTTCTTTGGATCAGAAAATCACAGGTTGAATGTCCTCTCAATAGACAAGAGCATAATGATGTAAAGAAAGGGTTAATTAGCAACAGAATATAGCTGTTACTGGCTTAGCTAGCATTTATCATTCATCCCAACTGCCGAGATACAAGTCAACCACATTGCTGTGTGTCTGAAGTCACATGTAGGAGAAAGTGAGCCTGCAAATGCTGAAGATCAGAGTCAACAAGTGTGGCACTGGAAAAGCACAACAGATCAGGCAGCATGCAAGGAGCAGGAGAGTCATGTTATGGGCATAAGCCCTTCCACGTACAGCCAGACAAGGTATGGATTTCCTTCCCTGAAGGACATTAGTGAGTCAGGTGGGTGTTTACAACAACTGACAGTGGTTATATGGTCACCAATAGGCCAGCTTTTCTTTTTCTAAATTTTTATTAAATGCAGACTTCAGCATTTGCCATAGTGGGTACAAACCCACGTTCCCAGACAATAGCCTGGGGTTCTGGGTTACTAACCCAGTGACATTACCACGATGCCATTGCCTCCCCACAGGCTATTGGCTTCAAGTAAATTAAAATTATCGGATATTAAATGACATCTGAAGTTAATAAGTATGATTTGTAAATCGTAATGTCTTACAACAGTACAAACGTCATTCCAGTGAATGAGTTTTCAACGCACAGAACAGGGAGAAAATGAGGACTGAAGATCAGAGTTGAGAGTGGTGCTGGAAAAGCACAGCAAGTCAGGCAGATTCTCCAGCTGCACAGATGCTATGTTTTGGGCAAAAACCCTTCATCAGGAATGAAGTTTGTGAGCCAAGAGGTGGAGATAAATGGGAGGGGTTGGGGCTGGGTGGGGTGAGATAGGAGGGTGGAGTGGAAGATGGGAAGGAAGATTGACAGACAGAACAGGTCATGAGGGCGGTGCCGAGTTGAAAGGTTGGATCTGGAATAAGATGGCAGGGGGAGAAGAACTGGCGAAATCCACATTAATTCCGTGTGGTTGGAGGGCAGAAGACAAGGCGTTCTTCCTCCAGGCATCAGGTGGTTAGAGTTTGGCAATGGAGACGGCCCAGACCTGCATGTCCTTGGCAGAGTAGGAGGGGGAGTTGAAGTGGTCAGCCATGGGACAGGGGGGTTTGGTTGCTGCAGGTGTCCCAGACATGTTCTCTGAAGGTTCTGCAAGTAGGTGTCTTGTCTCCCAAATTTGGAGCAGACTGCATCAGGAGCAACAGATACAGTAAATATCATGTGGAAGTGCAGGCAAAACTCTGATGGATGTGGAAGGCTTCTTTGGGGCCTTGGACGGAGGTGATGGGGGAGGCGTGGGTGCAGGTTTTGCAATTCCTGCAGTGGCAGGGGAAGGTGTCAGAAGGGGAGGGGAGGGGAGGAGTGTGGGTGTGGGCGGGGGGCGCGGACCTGACAAGAGAGTCACAGAATGTCGATAGGGGTGAGGAGGGAAATATATCTCTGGCATGGGGACGTACAGAACATATTCCCTAAAGATATAGTGGTAATAGATCATATTAAATCATTTTAATGAAAATTACATAGACTTTCAAAAATCTTTTGTGGTGTGGGATATACCAAGTAACTTCAGACATGGTAAGTGTACATGCTTTGGAGGAGAGATTCGTAGCTGTGGACTCATGGATTAGCCTGAGAAAAAAGAAACAAAGAACTGTGGATGCTGAAAATTGGAAACAAAGAGAAACTGCTGGGAAAGCTCAGCAGGTCTGGTAGCACATGTAGGGAGAACGCAGAATTAATGTTTTGGGTCTCTTAAACCTTCTTCAGACTGATTGTAGCTTGGAAAAGCTTGGCATATATGCTGAAGATGGGAAGGGTGGAGAAGTGAATGATAGATGGAGATAGAGCCCAGGTAGTAGGCAATTGGGCAGACAAAGGAATGAATAATAGTCTGGAAGAATCAACAGTCGCTAATGGGGACCATCAGTAGCTGACAATGGGTTTTTGTGAAAGCAATCCATATGGGGATGACAAGTTCTGCTGTGTGGTAGGCTTGGGTTAAGAACATGGAGATGATGCTCAGGCCCTAAAATTATTGAAGTCAATATGAAGTCCTGAAGGCTGGAGGGTCCTCAAGCACAAAACAAGATGCAGCTTTTCTAGCTTGCGCTGAGCTTCACTGAAGCAAACCCAAGACAGAGATGTTAGCCAGGGAATAGTGGTATGTTTAAGTGGCAGGAAGCTCGGTCATTTTTGCAGACAGAACGCAGGTGTTCTGCAAAGCAATTGCCCAGTCTGTATTTTGCCTCATCCAGTGTAGAGGAGACCACATTTTGAGCAGCTAGCCTAAAAGGTTTTCCTCACCTCATGTCAAGGTGTTGGTGATGGAGAGATATTGATGCCAATGATCTTTCAACAACTCCAATGATATCATAGCATGCGACTACCAGGATGGTTGAAAGCAAATTAGTTGGATGGTAGTATCCTTCCACTTTCAAATCTAACATTTCCGTGTAGAACACACAACATTACAGCGCAGTACAGGCACTTCGACCCTGATGTTGTGCCGACCTGTGGAATATATCTGAAGCAATTTGAAGGTCACACGGTGGTTCAGTGGTTAGCACTGCTGCCTCACAACGCAAGGGGTGCATGTTGGATTCCAGCCTCGGGGGCAACTATCTGTGTGGAGTTTGCACATTCTCCTAGTGTCTGCGTGGATTTCCTCCGGGTGCTCCAGTTTCCTCCCATGGTCCAAAGATGTATAGGTTAGGTGAACTGGCTATGCTAAATTGCCCAGTGTTCAGGAATATATCGGTTAGGTGCATTAGTCAGGGGAAATGTAGTGTAATGGATCTGGGTGGGATACTATTCGGAGGGGCAGTGTGGATTTGTTGGGCCAAAGGGCCTGTTTCCACACTGTACGAATTCTAATTCAAACAGCTCATATTATCACCCTGGGTTTCAATGTGAAGCCTATCTATCCTACACTATTCCATTTTCATTCCATATGTTTATCAAATGACAATTTAAATGCCCTTAAAGTTGGCAAGTCTACTACTGTTGCAGGAGGGGGTTCCACGCCCCTACTACTCTGAGTAAAGAAACTACCTCTGACATCGGCCGTATATCTATCCACCCCTCAATTTAAAGCTATGTCCCCTCATGCTAGCCATCACTATCCGATGAAAAAGGCTCTCATTGTTTACCCTATCTATCCCTCTGATTATCTTATATGTCTCAATTAAGTCATCTCTCAACCAATTTGTTCCTCTGAGACAGGCAAGAAGGGGTAAGATTAAGGAACCTTGGATGATGAGAACAGAGCAGCTTCTCATCAAAAGGAAGTCGGCAGCTTAAGTAAAGTGGAGGTAGCAAGGATCTAGCAGAGCTTTACTAAAAAGGAGCTCAAAAATGGACTGATGAGAGCCAGGAGCGGGCACGAAGAAGGCTTGGCAGGAAGGGTTAGGGAGAACCCAAAAGCATTTTATTCATGCATGAGGAATAAGAGAATGATCAGGGAGAAGGTAGGGCTGGTCAGGGATAGCATAGGGAACTTGTGCGTGGAGTCTGAGCAGATACGGGAAGCCCTAAATTAGTTTTTTGTTTTGGTTTCCACTATGGAAAGAGACCTTGTTGTGAATGAGAACTTTGTGGAGCTGGGAAACAGGCTTGAATCGATCAAGATTGAGGAAGTTGATGTGCTGGAAATTTTGGAAAACATCAAAGATTGATAAGTCCTCAAGGCCAGACCAGATTTATCCTAGGTTGCCCTGGGAAGCGAGAAAGGAGGTTGCTAAGCTGCTGGCAAAGATCTTTGCTTCCTCACTCTCCACGGGAGTCCTACTGGAGGATTGGAGGGAGGTGAATGTTGTTCCTCTTTTCAAGAGGGGTAATAGGGAAATCCCTGGCAATTACAGACCAGTCAGTCTTACGTCTGTGGTCAGCAAGGTTTTGGAAAGAATTCCGAAGGATAGGAATTATGACTATTTGGAAAAGCATAGCGTGATTAAAACAGTCAGCATGGCTTTGAGAGGGGCAGATCATGCCTCACAAATCCTATTGAGTTCTTGGAGGAGGGGACGAGACAGGTTGAAGGAGGTCAGGTAGTGGATGTGGTGCATATAGACTTCAGCAAGGCATTTGATAAGGGTCCCCATGGTAGGGTCATTCATAAAGTCAGAAAATATGGGATACATGGAGATTTGGCTCTCTGGATTCAGAATTGGTTGGCTGACAGAAGGCAGATGTAGGTTCTTTACGCAGAGTTGTGAAAGTATTCTGCCTGAAGGTCAGTGTTGAGTGGGGTCCCGCAGGGCTCTGTTCATGGGCCTCAGCTCTTTGTAGTTTTTATAAATGACTTAGATGAGGAGTTTGAGGGGAGGGTTAGTAAATTTGCCAATGACACAAATATTGGAGGTCATTGATATATCGAGGGCTGTTGCAGGCTGCATCGTGACATTGACAGGATGCAGAGCTGGGCTGAGAAATGGCAGATGGAGTTCAATGTGGATAAATGCGAAATGATGCATTTTGGAAGGACGAACTTGAATGCTGAATACAAGATTAAAGACAGGATTCTTGGCAGTGTGGAGGAACATCGGGATCTTAGTGTTCAATTGCATAGATCCCTGAAAGTTGCCACCCAAGTGGATAGGGTTCTTAAGGAAACGTATGGTGTTTTGGCTTTCATTAACAGGGGGAATCCAGTTTAAGAGCCAAGAGGCTTTGCTGCAGCTCTACAAAACCCTGGTGAGACCACACTTGGAATATTGTGTCCAGTTCTGGTCACCCTACTATAGGAAAGATGCGAAGGCTTTGGAGAGGCTGCAAAGAATGTTTATACCAAGCTACTGCCTGGACTGGAGGTCTTGCTTTATGAAGAGAGGTTGACTAAGCTTGGACTTTTCTCTCTGGAGGGAAGGAGGAAGAGAAGTGCCTTGATCGAGATGTATAAGGTAATAAGAGGCACGGATAGAGGTGATAGCCAGAGACTTTTCCCCAAGGCAGGACAGACTGCCACAAGGGGTTGTAGCTTTAAAGGTGTTAGGAGGAAGGTATAGAGGAGGTGTCAGATGTAGGTTCTTTACGCAGAGTTGTGAACGCATGGAATGCGTTGCCAGCGGTGGTGGTGGAAGCAGGGTCATTAGGGACATTTAAGCAACTGCTGGACATGCATATGGACGACAGTGAATTGAGGGGTGCGTAGGTTAGGTTATTTTATTTTAGATCAGGATCAATCCTCGGCACAATATCATGGACCAAAGGGCCTGTTCTGTGCTGTACTTTTCTATGTTTTCTATGTTTTTTTCTCTCTAATGAAAACAGCTTCAATTCCCCCAGCCTTTCCTCATAAGACTTTACCTCCATACCAGGCAACAACCTAGTAAATTGCCTCTAAACCTTTTCCAAAGCTTCCACATCTTTCCCATAATGTGGTGACCAGAACTGTATGCTACACTCCAAATGCAGTCGCACCAGATTTTTGTACAGCCACAACATGACCTCGTGGCTCTGAAAATCAATCCCTCTACCAATAAAAGCTAATACAGAGATCTATGTACACAGACACCAAGATCTCTCTGCTCATCCACGCTACTAAGAATCTTACCATTAGTCCAGTACTCTTTACTCCTGCTGTTTCTTCCAAAGTGAATCACCTCACACTTTTGCGCAGTAAACTCCATTTGCCACCTCACAGCTCAGCTTTGCAGCTTATCTAAGTCCCTCTGCCACATCCTTCAGCGCTGTCCACAACTTGCACCAATCTTAGTGTCATCCGCAAATTTACTAACCCATCCTCCTATGCCCTCATCCAGGTCATTTATGAAAATGACAAACAGCAGTGGCCCCAAAACAGATCCTTGCAGTACGCCACTAGTAACTGAACTCCATCAACCACCACCCTCTGTCTTCTTTCTGCTAACCAATTACTGATCCAAACCGCTAAATCACCCTCAATCCCATGCCTCTGTACTTTGTGCAATAGCCTACCATGGGAAACCTTATCAAACACTTTAGTGAAATCCATATATACCCACATCAACCTGTTTGGTCACCTTCTCAAAAGAATTCTAAGGTACCCTTCACAAAACCATGTTGACTATTCCGAATCAACTTATTCTTTTCTAGATTATTATAAATCCTATCTCTTATAACCTTTTCCAACATTTTACCCACAACCGAAGTAAGGCTCACTGGTCTATAATTACCAGGGTTGTCTCTACTCCCCTTCTTAAACAAGGGGACAACATTTGCTATCCCCAGTCTTCTGGCATGATTCCTGTAGACAATGGCGACATAAAGATCAACGCCAAAGGCTCTGCAAACTCCTCCTGACTTCCCAGAGAATCGTAGCTTAAATCCCATCCGGCCCAGTGGACTTATCTATTTTCACACTTTCCTGAATTGCCAACACCTTCTCCTTGTGAACCTCAAATCCATCTAGTCTAGTAGCCTGTATCTCAGTATTCTCCTTGACAACATTGTCCTTTTTCCAGTGTGATTACCAAAGGAAAATATTCATTTCGCACATCTCCTATCTCCTTGGATTCCACACACAACTTCCCACGACTGTCCTTGATTGGCCTTAATCTTACTCTAGTCATTCTTTTATTCCTGATATACCTATAGAAGGCTTGAGGGTTTTCCTTGATCCTATCTACCAACGACTTCTCATGACACCCTCCTGGTCCTTCTTAGCTCTCTCTTTAGGTCCTGCCTGGCTAACTTGTGACAAGAGATTCAACTTCTTTAGTAAACAACGGCTTCCTCACTCGACCACTTCCTCCCTACCTGACAGGTACTTACTTATCAAGGACATGCAGTAGCTGGCCCTTGAATAAGCTCCACGTTTCAGTTGTGCCCAAGCCCTGCAATTTCCTTCCCCATTCTCAGCATCCTAAATCTTGCCTATTTGCATCATAATTGCCTTTCTGCCAATTATAAGTCTTGCCCTGCGGCATATACCTATCCCTTTCCATCGCTAAAATAAACATAACTGAATTGTGGTCACCATCACCAAAATGCTCACCTACCTCCACATCTAACACCTGGTCGGGTGCATTTCCCAGTACCAAATCCAACGTGGCATTACCCCTTGTTGGCCTGTCTACATACTGCGTCAGGAAATAACCCTGCACACACTGGACAAACACTGACCCATCTAAAGTACGAGAACTATATTATTTCCAGTCAATATTTGCAAAGTTAAATGCCCCCATAACAACTACCCTAGTACTCTCGCTCCTATCCAGAATAATCTTTGCAATCTTTTTCATCTACATTTCTAGAACTATTCGGAGGCCTATAGAAAACACCCACCAGGGTGACCCCTCCTTTCCTGTTTCTAACCTCAACCCATACTACCTCAGTAGAAGAGTCCTTAAACGTCCTTTCTGCCACCATAATACTTGACTAACAATGCCACACCTCCCCCTCTTTTACCACCTTCTCTGTTCATGCTGAACATCCAAATCCTGGAACCTGCAACAACTATTCCTGTTCCTCTCCAAAATGGCCACAGCATCGAATGTGTCCAACAATTCTAAGATGGTGACCACTGAATGATTGATTTACAAACTGATGTCTCATCATTAATAATTAACTGGAGAGTTTCCAGACTAATGAGAGAGAACTGGGCAGCATGGTGGCACAGTGGTCAGCACTGCTGCCCCACAGAGCCAGAGACCCGGATTCAATTCCCGCCTCAGGCGACTGTGTGGAGTTTGCACATTCTTCTCATGTCTGCGTGGGTTTCCTCTGGGTGCTCCGGTTTCCTCCCACAATCCAAAAAATGTGCTGGTTAGGTGAATTGGCCAGCTAAATTGCCCATAGTTTTAGGTGAAGGGGTAAATATAGGGGAGTGGGTCTGGGTGGATTGCGCTTTGGCGGGTCAGTGTGGACTTGTTGGGCCGAAGGGCCTGTTTCCACACTGTAAGTAATCTAAACTAAACTGCAACACAGTCAATTGCGAAACGACATGTTGCATAAAGTGTTTTTTTATTGGCACTGAAAGCAGAGGCAGTGCTCTCCTCAAATGCTACAAAATTAAACATGTACTATACTGGAAGTGTCATTTGGCAGCACAATTGTAGGTCATGAGATGGGATGAGATGAGACTCAGCATATGGAAAGGTCTTTTTGTGAGACAATTAATAAACTTAGACATTGATGAATTCTTGTTAGCATCTTCTGTAATTCGGTAATCTCACCTTGTAAGATACACACAGGACAATGAAGCCTTTATGTTAGGTCTGTTTATCAGATGCCAAAACTTTAATTTTGAACCTAAACATTATAATTAAAATGTTAATATGAACCACAAAACAAGATTATAGCAGCAGCCAATTGCTTCTAGACACTGGTGTCATATGGTTTTTTTTTAATGCCCATCTGGAAGGCAGCTAGGATCTCATATGAAAGATCACCAACAACGGGGCACTCCTGGCTTGTACTTGGGTGCCAGCCTGAGTTTCGTGCTCAAATTTCAGTGGTATTTGGGCCCACACTTTGCTTCAAAGTCACACTTAGTTTGGAAGAATTTCTGAGTTAATAAGTCATAATTCTTAGGAAATAACATTTAGTTTACAAATTGAAATGTACATAAATGGAAATATTTACTTGAGAAACTGATAAGCAGACCAGAGTATGGACAGATCAAAGGGTAACTTCTGTTTACTTAATAAGGTCAGAGATAGAAATGACAAAACTGAAAGGATGAATGATCAATATTGGAGTTTTTTGATAGGAAGAAGTGGTTTACAGCTATTTCAATGGAGCACTTAAACTATTCCTGTAGTTCCCAGATTAAAGAACCTAAAAGCATCTTTGCAAACATGATTTTTTCTTGAAGGAACCAGCAAGCCTAGAAATATGGCTGTCAACTGTTAGAAAAATAAAATATTCATGTGAGTTGCACAACCAACAAGTTGTTTTGAAGGCAAAAGATAAACGTATTTAGGTCTTGTTATACCTTTTTCCAATGAGGAAAGGTCTATGGAGAAAACCAAACGCTGCATCTCCACAGCAATGTACCAGAGTGACCTGCCTGGTTTGAAGTTAATCATTTAAGTTAATCATTTAACATCTCCAAGGCAACCATAGACCATCCAACCAGCACATATGTCTCATGAATAAATGGTTGCTTCTTTTCTAAAGTATATTTTCTGTTGCATTTCAGAACTGATGAGTGCAAGATGAAAGCTTCAACGTCATCTCTCTTGCTTGGCAATGTTTAAGTTTACAGTCTTACTTGAAACTTCGTTAAGTATGCTACACTGCTTCAGAGATGGGGTCTAGGAAGTTGGAACGGTTCCTTTATTTTAATTTATTCATGTATGCTGATCTCAGAAAAACAAACTATTCTGCTTGAAATCAAGCAGAGAGAGATAGAACCTTGAAGGAACTGTAAAGCAGCTGTGGGATCAAGAGATGTACAGGACCTCAAATGCTTTGAGGTCCAACTTGAAGCTGAGAAGTCCATAATTATAGTAACACAGGAGCTTAGAATGTAGGAGAGAAGTAGGCCATTGCTGTTAATATTTACTTCACCATTAAGAAAGATGGTGATAGATCTGGGTGGGTTTACATCTCTGCTTTCACCCTCAATTGCCTTGTCTGTCAAAAATATAACTCAGCCTTGAATAAGTTCCATGACCAATCCTCCATTAACTTCTAGGAAAGAGAATTCAACAAACAAACAGCCCAATCAAAGAAAAGCATTCTCCTTATGTTCATCTTAAAAGTGATACCTCTTATTCTTTAACCGTGTCTGACAGTTGTAATCTCTCAAACAAGGAGAAACATATTTTAGAATCGATTATTGCAAATTCAATAAGGATCTCGTGTTTCAATAGATAGGTTTCAATACAAACATCTCTCACTCTTCTAAACTTTAATGGACCAATCTTTCACCTTAGCTGCATCAGAAGCAGCTCAGAGAAAGTTATGTCCTTTAGCAAATAAGGAGACCAAAACAATATACAGTACTTCAGAAGTAGTATTATCAAGGACTTGCAATAAAAGCTCTCTAGTTTTATATTTCATTTTCTGGAAACAAATGCCTACATTCCATTTGTCATTCTGATCACTTCACTGAGCCAACAAACATATTTTGTGTCTCATGTAGCAGCATACCCAAATCCATCTGTACCTCAAAGTTCTGCAATCTCTCTACATTTAAATAGTATGCTGCTTTTCTATTCTTCCTGTCAAAGTGGACAAGTTCACATTATATTCCATGTGTCAAATATTTTTATATAGGACCACCTTTGCTCCTAATTTGAATGAGTATTTATATTCCCTCGTTGCTTCCCATTGATAATTTACTTTTTGTTAAAAAGCCTAACTTAGTACCAACAGCCTATTTAACTGTCACACATTCGGACCCCACATCTAAGTCATTAATATGGACTTAAGCAGTCGGTGCCCAATATTGATTCTTGTGATGTTCCAGTAGTTATAGCTCACTAACCTGAAGTCGACCCACTTAACGAACGCTATGTCTAGTTTCATGCTAACGATCCTAATTTGTTGTTCCACTTTGATTCCAAGCAGTGGCACAACAGAGCACATACCCTTTAAAGTCATTACAGTAACTGTGTGTGGGCATTGGCAATCTTCTAAAATTTAAGAATACAGTAGCAGATGAGAGAAAAAAAAACCTACTTATTTCAAAGAAAACATTTTACATAAAATTCCTCAGTGAAGAGAACATATGCATTTTAACTAAGTTACAGCTCGCTTCAATTGCAGGTTATGTTGGAAGAAAGTCATCATTTTCAACTGGTACTATCCATTGCTTGACAGCATTTTGAAACTATGTAACATTTTCTTGCTTAAACAAGGGATGGTAAGATGACAACACATTGGTATCCTCTCAGAAGTTCACAGCCATGTATATTAGATTAGATTCCCTACTGTATGGAAACAGGCTATTCGGCCCAACAAGTCTACACTGACCGTCCAAAAAGTAACCCACCCAGACCCATTCCCTTAACCTATATTTACCCCTGGCTAATGCACCTAACACTGTCGGCAATTTAGCATGGCCAATTCACCTGAACTGCACGTCTTTGGATTGTGGGAGGAAACCGGAGCACACAGAGGAAAGCCACGCAGACAGGGGGAGAACGTGCAAACTCCATACAGACAGTCGCCAGAGACTGGAATCAAACCAGAGCCCCTGGCGCTGTAAGGCAGCAGTGCTAACCACTGAGCCACTATGCCCCCCCCCCCCGAAACTTTACCAATGCTTCACTTAACAAATAATACCATGATATGAAAAAAAATTCTCCGTATATGTGCCTACAGTTTTTATTAGTTATTTTGAGTCACAAAAGAATCAACTGGCACTAATTTGGATTTATGCAATACTTCTTTTGTACTTTCAGCTGGAGAGTACCATAGACGTACAGTACAACATTTCACTTGAAACACAGGATCTTCCAGATATTTTGTCACGAAAAGGCAATCTGTAAAAGTTATTTCCACTGTAGGCTATGGCGACCAAGTAATTAAGTGTCTTTAAGACAGTGATAAGTAAGGGGATCAAGGTTATGGGGAGAAGTCAGGGGAATGCGGTTAAGAAACATATCTGCTATGATCAAATGTGGGGAACAGATTTGATTAGGCCAAATGGCCTAATTCTGCTCAAACATCTTAGGGAGAAAGTGAAGACTGCAGATGCTGAAGATCAGAGTCGAACAGCGTGGCACCAGAAAAGCACAGCAGGTCAGGCAGCATCTGAGGAGCAGGAGACTGAAATTGCGGCATAAGACCTTCAACTTTCCTGCTGCTTGGATACTGCCTGACCTGCTGTGTTTTCCGGCGCCATACTTTTCGACTCCTATATCTTATGGTCTTACACTTGCTTTTATATTGGTTTCAGTCAGTTCACTTTATGTTCTGATTTCAGAAAATTAATCAAGGAATTTCTGTATGTTTTCCCAAATCACCCCTAATTTATAAGCTAAAACTAAAAATTTTAAATTGGCTAATAATCCCCCTGATTTTATATCCCTAAAGCTACCTAGTGACTTTTCTATAGGAACTACATACAGCTATCAGGCAAAAATAGGATCAGTTTGGAATGTGATGCCTACATTTAAAGAATAAACTGTTATTCAAATCCATCTAAATCCAACAACTCTGCTAATATCCTTTATGGAAGGAAAATCTGCCAGCTTTACCTAGTATGAACTACATGTGACTCCAGACCCATACCAACATGTTTGACTCTTAACTGCCCTCTGGCCATTCAGTTTAAGGGAAACTAGGATGGTAGTACATGCTGGCCTTTCCAGCAACCACCACATCAATGTGCAAATAATAAAAAGCGCAAATCAGGTGCCGCTCAGGCAAAAGGTTCCAATTAAGAATCAGTGTTTCATAAAAGGAGATTCAAAAATATGAGTGGCTCTGGCAAAAACAATAGCCAATTACCAAAACTTTTTTTTACCAAAAGCATGACTACTCATGCTCTATCTGAGAAGAGTGTCCTACAGTCAGCATCGCAGTCAAGCAATCCGGGGAGAGAGTCTAGCAGCCAACATTGCAGGGAAGAAATTTGGGAAGGGTGTTCTGCAGTCAGTTCTTATTGTTAAACAAGAGTAGCATCACAGAAGACCCATAAGCTCATTGACCAATAAGAAACTGCAGTTAGGGACCATCTGTAAATTGCTATAAATTAAAAAACGTATAAAGTCCAGAAATAAGTGAAAGTCAGGACTAATATAGTAAAATATATGGACTAAATTCGGATAAGGGAAGGAAAACAAAGATTACACAAGAGAACAAAGTTCAAGATTAACTAGGTTCGGCCAGAGAGCTGAGCACTGTGTTGCATAACCTGCAATATTTGGAAATTCATTGATGTTCCTGGCAGTCTGGATGATCCCTTCTGCAGGAAGTGCCATCAGTTTGATCAGATGGGACTTGAAAGCACTGTAGTGCATCCATGAGGCTGAGAGTTTGTGGATAGCGGGGGAACGGGTGACCATCTGTCAGAGGAAGGGTAGGCAAGTAAAGCGCCAGAGTGTATATCACTCAAAAATAGATTTTGTGCATCGGAAAATGGTGTGAGTGATGATCCCTCTCCAGAGTATAGGCAGAGGCCAGTTGCATAATCACGAGGCAGAAAGAGGTGGGGAGAACAATGGTAGTTGGAGATTCAATCATAAGGGGTGCAGCTGGCACTTCTGCAACAGACATGATTCCAAGTTGGTGAACTACTTCTCTGGGGTTTGGGTCTAGGATATCACTGAATAGCTGCTGGGCATTCTGAAGAGGGAGAGTGAACATTCATGGTTCAAATAACAGGTAGAAAAAGGGATGAGGTCTTTCAACAAGACCTTAGGGAGCTAGGTGTCAGAGTAAAAACTACCTCTTAAAAGGTTGTAATCTTTGAATTACTTGCAGTGTCATGTACTACTTAGTATAGTAATGGGAGGATGGAAAAGATGAATACTGGGTTGAAGAGTTGGAGCAGAAGCGAAAGCTTGAGACTCCAGGATCATTGTGTTCATTTTCAGAGAAAGTGGGACCTGTACAAGTCTGAAGAATTGCACCTGAACAAAACCAATAACCCTTGCAAAAGATTTGACAGCTTTTTTTCATGATGGTTACATTTGGAAGGGGGTTTGGATTTGGAGTGCAGATACAGTGGGGTATGTTACACAGCCAAGCATAGAAGAACAAAAAATGTTCTTGTGGCTGTGGTAATGCCCTGACCTCTGATCCAGAAGGGTTTCTTAAAAGCAGATATATCTCCCAGACTAGATGAGATGTATCCAAGGCCGCTGTGGGAGGCAAAGTAACAGCAGGGGCTCGGACATTAATTTTCAAATCCTCTCCAGCTGCAGAGAGGTGCCAGAGAACTTAAATACTGCTAATGTGGTACCATTATTCAAGAAAGGTGGTAGAGATAAACCAAGAAACCACAGGCTAGTCAGTCTAACATTTATAGTAGACAAACGATTGTAAAAAGGTTCTGTGGATCAGAATTAATCTCCATTGGGAGAAGCAAGGATTAATCACGGCTTTGTAAAGGGGAGATCTTGACTGACAAATAAGACTGCATTTTGAGAGGACATGACGAGGTGTGTAGATAAAGTTATTGCAGATAATATAGTGTACATGAACTTCATTTAGACTTTTGACAATATTTCACAGAGTGATTAAAAAGCCAAGAGCTCATAGGATCTAGGGCAATTTCGCAAATTGGATCCAAAATTGGCTTAGTGACAGAAAGGAGACGGTGATGGCTGAAGCATATTTTTGTGACTGAATGTTGTGGTCCAGCAGCATGCCGCAGGGTTTAGTGTTGATCCCTTGCTGATTATTGTGTACATTAATGATCTCGATGTGAATGTATGGGGTAAGATCTGTAAGTTCATAGATAACACGAAAATTAGTGGTGAGGCAAATAGCAAAGAGGAAAGCTTTAGACTACAGGACAATATAGTCAGATTGAAAAATGGGAAGTTTTGCATTTTTTGAGGGGACAAGGCAAGGGAGTAGACATTGAATGATAGGAAGTACAGACAAAGGGCCTGCCCATCGATCCTTGAAAGCTACAAGACAGGCAGATAATTTAGTTGAGACACACATTTGCCTTTATTAGACAAGACATTGAATACGAGAGTAAAGAGGAGCTGCGTAAAATATTAGTTAGGCAACAGCTGGATTACTTATGCAGTTCTGGTCGCCACACTAGGAAGAATGTGATTACAAAAGATAGCACGCAGAAGTGATTTACCAAGTTGTTGCATCAGCTGGAGCAATTCATCCAAGAAGAGAGACTAGATTGGCTGGGTTGTGTACCTTAGACAGAGAAGACTCGGGGGGAATCTGACTGAAGTTACAAAATTCTGAGTGGTACAAAGTTCTTAGGAGCATAGACAGGGTAGATAGGTAGAAGTAATTTCCAATGAGGTAGGGGAATCGTTTTAAGTTAAGAAGCAGGTGGTTTGGAGATGATTTGAGGAAAATATTTTTTCACAGAAGGTTATGGGTATCTGGAACTCACTTTCTAAAAGAATGATCCAGGCAGAAATCCTCAAGACATTTAAGAACTATTTTGGTGAACAATTGAAATGCAAAGGCAAACGAAGCCATGTCAAATACTGGAAAATTAGTTTAGAATAGATGAATGCTTTCTTGATCACAAAGGGCTTCATTCTGTGGTGTAAAAACTCAATAGAAATGTTTTATTAAAGAGCTGGTGACAAAAATCATAGAAGCAATTTACAATTGTCACCAGAAGTTAAGCAAGAAAGAAAGAATGGGAAAGGTGTGGAAATGCTAGCCATTTTAAAAGAAAACTAACCAACTCAACAAAATTATTATTTTCATAGAATCACAGAATCTGTACAGTGCAGACAGAGGGCACTTGGCCCATTGAGTCTGCACCAACCCTCCAAAGAGCAGCCACCAGACATCCCAGTACCCTGCATGAGGTTCTTACCATGGCCAATCCATCTAACCTGCACATCTTTGAACTGCGGGAGAAAACTGGAACATCGGAGGAAACCCACACAGACACAGGGAGACACTGAAACTCCACAGTCACCCAAGCTGGAATTGAACCTGGGTGCCTGGCATAATTACGCAGCACTCCTAACTACTGTGCCACCCCTCACCACCACTGTAACAGCATCATTCTTCTTGATCAGTAAATGCAGTGACACATTTTACAACTGTATAAGTTACTAACGAGTTAAGCAGCTACTCTGGGGAATTTGTGAACTTTCAGGCCAATAAAAGCTAAATCCCAATTAAAATATTTTTAAAATTGCTTACATTTTCCTTCTTAAAAGGGAGAAAACATTAATAAGTCATTGTTCTTCAAAATTTGCTTTGTCTTGAACGAGCAATATTTGGAGCATGTTGTGGAATATGATGGTAATATCAATTTACTTAAAAGGAATTAAGATTTCTAAATAGTCGTGCACTGTTACCTCTATCCTCTTTTGATCTTTACTGTCCACCCTCAAGCATTTGTAAGGTGTAGACATACTGTGCAGGCGTGTGGGATGGGGGGAGACACGACTGTAGTTTTTATTTGTCATTTCTACCATACCCAACTGATATAGTAAAAATGGGTCAGTGTTCCTCCAGTACCAAGGGTGCTACATGGAAAGAACAATCATACACGGCATAAAGTGCATAAGTAGTGCAAAACACAAGTTATAGTGTAACAGAAGAATGATGGATAATAGACATTTTCCTAGCAGCAATACGAAAGAATTTCAGATTGGAAAGAGTCCGATTATACTGCATTAAGGAGCCTGATGGCTTGGGGGAAGAAACTGTTGTACAGTCTGGCTGCGCGAGACTGCATGCTCCAGTATCTTCCGCCAGATTGTAGAAGGGAGAAGTGTTTGAGTGAGGAGTGTGGGGGATCTTCCACAATGCTCTTACATTTTGGATATAGCGTATGGAGTAAACATCTGAAATGGAGGGAAGACAGACCCTGATGGCTTTCTCAGCCGTCCTCACAATCCATTGTAGGGTCTTATGCTCTAAGGTGGTGCAATTCCCAAACCAAGCAGTGATGCAGCAGTTTAGGGTACTCTCAATGAACCTTCTGTAGAATGTGGTGAGGATGGGTGGTAGGAGGTGGGTTTTCCTCAGCCTGTCAGAAATTAGAGATGCTGCTGGGCTTTCTTGGCGATGGAACTGGCGTTGAGAGTCCAGGTGAGATTCTCTGCCAGGCGTATGCCAAGAAATTTGCTCTTCACGATCTCCACAGGGGAGCCATCGATGTCCAGTGGAGAGTGGTCACTCTGTGCCCTCCTGAAGTCAACAACTATCTCCTTCATCATGGCCACGTTCAGACAGGATGTTGGCTCTGCACCAATCCATTAGCTGCTGCACCTCCTTTCTTATGCTAACTCATCATCCCTGCTGATGAGACCCACTACAGTCATATCATCAGCGAACTTGACAATGTGATTCAACCAGTGCATCATTGCACAGTCGTGTGTCAGCAGGGTAAACAGCAGTGGACTGAGCACATAGCCCTAGGGGGCTCAGTGTGATGATGCTGGAGATACTGTTTCCAATCCGGACTAACTGAAGTCTCCCAGTCAGGAAGTCCAAGATCCAATTATGTTTCATAAAGTATTAGTATACTGATGCACTAAGATTAAAAACTGTCCAAAAGAGGTTGTTCACTTGTTTCACTGGTAATCATAATCATCAATTAAAATGATTTTAAAAACCCAACGCTGAATTTATTGGATCAAGCTTCAAATCTATTTCTTAGTCTGCTACTTTCCCACAGTTAGAGATACAAGGCAAATTATTGTGCTAAGGGTAAACTGAAGTTATTTTTCTTTTCCAGATTTAATTCTACTTTTCAGAATCCAGTTTGTCATTTTACTGCAAAACCTACTGAAAGACAATCAGGACTTTTATTAAATACCACTTCTCTGAATTAGCAATAAATTAACAACAACTGAAGAGGAGAAGATTTGAAAATCTAAGTTGGGAATTATTGCTTAATAAGAATACTGCCATCTGGCACAGCTCTGTGCTCTATACAATCTAAACTGTCTGTATTGACAAATTGGCAGCAGCTGGCTTCCTTTTTTGCTTCTGAAATGCAAATAAAATAGTCTAACCACTTTACTTCTCTCTGGGTTACCTGTTCATTTTCATATCCCCTGATACTTGACATTTAAATGTAAACATTTTCAAAGAAACAGCATCTGTGCAAAATTCACCTAACGGAGGCTAGTAAACAGTGCCCCCCACAACCCCACAAAAAATCTCATCCATCTCCATACCCCACACACTAATAAAAATGTCACTTGGACCATTTTGACTTTAGAGCCCCAAGTGAAATAACGTTTCAGATTATACTGAGGAGATACAAATTGCTCATCAAATGTTTTAAAAATTAATCATTGCTCAACCTATTCATAGAGATAAACACAAAAAAAACTAAAAATGAATAATAATCTGAGCAACCTCCAAGCACAACTCATTTGCCAAACAGCAAAAAACAGATTTCAGCATTATGGCCCTCTTTATCTGAATCAATCAAAAGGAGTTTAACTTTCAAAGTATCATAACCAGTTCAAGTAACACCACAAGGCAAGGGGGAAAAGAAGTATTTGTTACTTGCTGACATTTCAGCATAATACTAAGTTTTTAAATAATGAAAAAATCTTCATAATATTGTCTTATTTGTTCCAAAATATAAAACTCCTACTGTTCTAATATGAATGTTGGTAGCATTTGGTTAGGTGCAGCAGAAAGTTAACTATGACTGCTGTAAATAAATGATCTATTCCAAATCAAGCTGTCAGAACATTTAACACACATCTCATTTTGAACAGTAAAGTTAATTATATTCAAAATTCCAGATATGACTGTGATTTAAGTAAAGTCTAATTTCAATTCAAATCGCAAAATCTCTGATCTATCCTTTTCAGCTTAAGTTTCATATAGACCAACATAATGAATTTAATATGAAATTAATTCTTCATGGCAAGATTCGGAGTAAAATTAAAGTAACTCAAGTATTTTCAAGGAGATACAGTAGACAGCAAGTTTATAAGTAGTCAGGAATGTGGTGCCGGAAAAGCACAACAGGTCAGGAAGCATCCGAGGAGCAGGAGAATCGACGTTTGGGTGTAAAGTTAAAAAATTAAATTGTACTATCTCTCTGGACATTAATGTAATGGTATAGGGTTAAACTGTACTGTCTTCCTCCAAGAAGCTGAACATTCTGGAAGGTGGGTGGGGTGACATTCTGTCTCTCAGATAGCATGCAAGAAATGTGGATGACCATCCATTGTAATTCACACTTCATTTAGGCAGCCATTTCCTACTATTATCAAATTAAACTCTCATTCAGTCCCTTCTATTCAGAAATGCATTCATAGCCATCCCCAGCCAATCAAATTTGTTTGCGTGATCATCCCCCAAAGCTACAGCATATCTCACCTACATTGTATTGGGAACTCACCGAGTCAGGAATAACAATTCCCCAGAGGCATTTACATTATCTCTGAGGATTACCTCATCCTACCATTGTACCTGGGATAACGTGTTTATGAGGGGGGAGTGGCCAGAGTACCTGTGAGCATCACCAATTGACCTGTATAAAGGGGATATGTTTCCTTTGTTCAGAGCCTCTTTTGACCTGACTTCACACACCTTTGAAGAGTGTCAAAGGTGGTCACCTAGCTTGTACAGGCTTTAATAAATTTTAACTGTTTGCAGAAGTTGATGTGTGCGGATTGCAGCTCGTGTGTGAAACCTTGGTAAAAGAACCTAACACAGACATAAGCCCTTCATCAGAAAGCTTATAACTACTTGATGTTAATTGAATTACGATTGCAATTCTTTAAAATGTTGAACATACAAATTTATCAATATATAATAGTCATTAAGACAAATCAGGCTATTTGAAATCACTTCAGGATATCAACAGTTTATCTTCCCTCACTCAGCAAATCTGAATCTAATTCCAGATGCAGTCTGTAGCAGTTAAGGAAAACGTGGAATTGTTAAAAATATATTGTCAGATTACAGATTACATTACAGTGTGTAAACAGGCCCTTCTGCCCAACAAGTCCACACCGACCCGCCGAAGCAAACCCACCCATACCCCTACATTTACCCCTTACCTAACACTACGTGTAATTTAGTATGGCCAATTCACCTGACCCTGCACATCTTTGGACTGTGGGAGGAAACCGGAGCACCCGGAGGAAACCCACGCAGACACAGGGAGAACGTGCAAACTCCACACTGTCAGTCGCCTGAGGCGGGAATTGAACCCGGATCTCTGGCACTGTGAGGCAACAGTGCTAACCACTGTGCCACCCACACCTTTCGCTTAACAGTAATTAGGAACCATTATGATCCGTGGTTGGGGGTGGTGGGGGGGGTGGGGGATGTAATATTTGACAGCAAGTGTAAAAAGCGCAAAACCCGTGAACATAAAAAAACGTAAATCATATCTTTCACAGCTCAAAATTTAAAATTCTTGAAAAATCAACAGCTTGACATATGGAAAGGCCCCGGTACATGTTTGAGATAGAGAAATGGCGTGAGAATTTATTGATTTCCATTGTTTTAACCGATTATTTCTTCATCACTGTAATGACTGAAGTGTATCTATTTTAAGATGCTTAAAAGCTTGGCTAAACTATTAAGTGCAGTAAGGTGCTGTGCATTTTATTGTTTGAAATAGCTTAACATCGCACGTGAATTAAAGATTTGTGGTTCTGATAATATGATCAATTCCTTTTGCTTTTGTTGAATGAAAGAGGATGTAAAGAGAGGATGCGGTGGTGTAATGGTAATCAATTCAGAACCTCAGGCCTATGTTTTACGGCACAGATCTGAATAGCACCATCATAGGTGGTGAAACTTGAATTCACTAAATGTTTGGAATAAAGAACAGGTAACCACCGTCAATGATCGTAAAAACCCGATTCACTCACATCCTTTCAAGAAGGAAATTTGTTATCCTTACCTTGTCTATCCTATGTGTCATTCCACATTCACAGCAACGTAGTCGATTCTTAACTGCCTTCTTAGGATATGTTGGCATATTCCAACTTTCAGGAAAAGGAAGGGGTTTAAAATTTAGTCCAAAATTTCATTTCTTGTCCAAAACTGAAGAACCAAGGATGCTAGAAATTCAAAACGAAAATAGAAATTGCTGGAGCCACTCAATAGATCTGGCAACATCTGTGGAGAGAAAGCAAAGTCAATGTCTTAGGCCCGGTGACCCAAAACATTAATTCTACTTTCTCTCCACAGATGCTGCCAGACTTGTGTTTCTCCAGTAATTTCCGTACTTAATTTATTTATTGTTGTTTATTCACTCGTAGAACATGTGCATCACCGCCAGTCTTTAGTTGCCCTTGAGGGTGATGACGAACTGCCTTCTGAACCGTTGCAGTCTATGTGCTGTAGTCAGATCCATAATGTTGTTAGGGAGAGAGTTTCAGAATTTTAAACCAGCAACAGTGAAAGAATAGTGGCAATATATTTCCAAGTTAGGATAGTGAGTAGTTAGGATAGTGAGTGATTTGGAGGGGCTCCTGCAGGTGGCAGTGTTCCCATGTATCTGCTGCCCTTGTCCTTCTAGATAGAAATGATTGTGGGTTTGGAAAGTGTTGTCTGAGAATCTTTAGTGAATTTATGCAGCACATCATACAGATGTCCTACTACTGAGCGTTAGTGGTGGAGCATGTGAATGTTTGAAAGTGTTGTGCCAAATAAGCAGGCAACATTGTTGGATCTGCACTCACACAGAAAAGTGATGAGTATTCTATCGCACTCCTGACTTGTAAATGGTGGATAGGCTTTGGGGAGTCAGGAAGCAAGTTATGCACTGCAGTATTCCTAGTCTCCGGTCTGCTCTTGTAGCTACTGTATTTATATGGTGAGTCCAGTTGAGTTTCTCGTCAACAGTAATCCCAGGGTGTCGATAGTGAGGGACTCAGTGCTGCTAAAGCCCTTGAATGTCAAGAGATGTGAAGGGATGGTCTCTTACTGGAGATGTTCTTTGCCTGGCATTTGTATGGAACAAATGTTACATGCAACCTTTCAACCCAAGTCTGGATATTATCCACGCCTTTTTGCATCTGGACGTGAACTGCTTCAGTATCTGAGCTCTTGTGAATGGTGCTCAACATTATGCAAATCATCAGTCAAAGTTCACATTTTTGACTGGATTAGAGACAGAAGGTCACTAACTAAGCAGCCGAAGTAGTTTGGGCCTTTGACACAACCTTAGCAACTTCTGCAGTTGAGATAACTGACCTCCCAACAAACACTACCACCTTATGTGCCAGGTGGGACACCAACCAGTACCTCAGTAAAAGTGGAAATGTTCACTACGCCCATTCAGAACAGGTGCACCTTTGTAAATTGAAGATGATTGTAGTGTGCCTAATGGAACAGTTGATAAATAAAGTGGAGTATACCTAGCGCATAACAGAACAATTTTGTAGTCAGTCAAATATTTCAACTACATTTCTATAACCTAGTCTTACACAACAAAATTAAAAACAAACCTTATATCCTAACAAACGAAATGAGAGAGTATAGCTGATGTGGAACTGACACCAAATAAATCACAAACCAACTTCACAAAGGTTACAAAAATTTATTTACAAAGTTCATCACCAATATTAAGAATCCACTACTATTAAAAATGTTCTTGGTATGACACTATTATACCAAATAGGCTAATTTTCCCTTTCTAACCCATTTGACCAGCGCTTATTTCAATTGAAACAATATTGTTTCTAAAAATCTTTCATGAAATGCAGGCATCACTGATCAGGCCAGTATTTCTGACCCATCCATAATTGCCCTGCAGATATAGTGGTGAACCACTGTAATTCTTGACATGTGGGGACACCCACAATGTTGTTCGGAAGGGAGTTCTAGGAGTAAGTGAGGACTGCAGATGCCGGAGATTAGAGTCGAGAGTGTGGTGCTGGAAAAGTTCTAGGAGTTTGAAGGTACCATTCTGAGTCAAGATGACATGCAACTTGTAGTTGGTGGTGCTTCAACATATCAACTGCCCTAGGCTTCAAGGCCATAAATGTTATGGGTTCGAAAGGGGCTGTCAAATGAGCCTGAATGAATTATGGCATTGCACTTGTAGATCATTCACATTAATGACACTGTGCATCGTTGACAAACGGACTGCATGTTCAGGTGGTGAATACCAAAATAAGTGGGCTGCTTTGTCCCAGGATTTATCAACTGTTTCAGTTACTTACTGCAGAATTTATGGGCGGCATGGTGGCTCACTGGTTAGCACTGTTGCCTCACATCACCAGGGTCCCCGGTTCGATTCCAATGTCTGCATGGGTTTCCTCCAGGTGCTCCGGTTTCCTCCTACAGTCCAAAGATGTGCAGGAGCCATGCTAAATTTCGCATAGTGTTAGGTGCATTAGTCAGAGGGAAATGGGTCTGTGTGGGTTACTCTTCAGAGGGTCGGTGTGACTGGTTGAGCTTAAGGGCCTGTAGGGAATCTAATTAACTTTCTAGCTTTTGACCTGGTCTTGTAGCCACAATATTATAATGGCTGGTTGAGTTCAGTTTATGGTGAATGGTAACCCCAGGATTTTAACAGCAGGAAATTCAGTGGTGGTTAGGCCATTCAGTGTCAGGGTCAGTGGTTAATTCTCTCTTGCTGGAGATAGTCATTGCCTGGCACTGCATGGTGTGAATGTTACTTACCACTTGTAAACTTAAGGCTGGATTGTTGTCTCGGCCTATTGCGGATGGACATGGATTGCTTCAGCATCTGACAAATTGCAAGTGGTCTGACTATTGTCGGTTAGGACAACTGAAGTGATAATTAATTCCTGGGAGGTGATTATTACCTATTCTAAGCGGATATGTAAATAACCTCATTGGCATCACCAATTTCAATCAAGGTCTATGGAACTGGTGAATTAAAACAGACACGAAAGCTGAAAATGTGTTGCTGGAAAAGCGCAGCAGGTCAGGCAGCATCCAATTAAAACAGACAACTTGTTACAACAGGAATGATTTTATAAAGTGATTGGCATGTCAAAGAATTAATCTGGAAGCAGGAGTGAAAGTAGTTAAAATAACCAATCAGGAAGTGGGCATACACTATCCAGTCAATCTAAGATAAGCTGTTCATATACCAGATGTCTCTGGTCATGCACAGAGGGTAGTGGCTAGCAAAGGTTAATAAGTGATGGTTCTTTGCGGTTCGATGCGTAGAAAGGAAGACTGAAAACACAAGAAATTCAAACAGAACAGGAGACCTGTGCCCTATCAAGTAGTGTCACAAATTGGCATCCCAAAGTGGATCAAATGACAAAACTGCTTTTATCAATTATTTATTTTGTATTTGTTATGATAAATGTAATAAATTATCTAAAACACATGAAAATATTTGTGTCTGAAATAGGTCTTGTAAAAAATCAGGATGAGTGAACTTTAGATTGTGTTTGGAAGGATCAGTCTCTAAATGTGATTAACGTTAATTGTAAGACCTAAGTCAAAGTGGACCTCGAAATCTTAAAATTACTAGACCACTTTCTCAATCAGCTCCCTCAAATTTAGCACAGCACCTCGGATGGGGAGGAAGAGAATCAATATGGTCACATTTGCTCGCCATTTCTGATACTTTCAGTGGCCTAACGGCGGCAGACAGAGGGTGATGGTGGAGGGTTGAGAAAACAAAGATATAATAAAGACAGGAGGAGCATTTTTTTAAAACAAGTAGAAATTGTGTTCCATCATGTGTGAAATGAGTTTTTAGAGGAAGTGCCAGATCCAGGTACAGTTACAACTTTTGAAAGAAATATAGATAAATATGGAGGTACATGGCCAAGCGCAGGCAGGAGAGAGTTTAGCTTGGGATTATGGTCAGCATTGACTGGTTGGACCAAAGGGTCTGTTTCCATGCTGTATGACTCCAAGATTCTATGAAATAAATCAATGCATAATGATCCACCTACAGAACTACAAGGTGGTAAAGGTTCACTAGGTTCAAGGCTACACTGACAGGACATGCATTTTAACCCCAAACAAAAGAAGTCCTCTACTATACTAGTCTGGATTTCAAATCACTGCAACATCTATCATGTCTGAATAGGGCAACTAATTTAACATTAGATTAGTGAACCAGCGGGGTTTTTCCTGATAATCAATAATGGATTCATGGTCATTATTAGACTCTTCATTCCAGATTTCTATTGAATTCAAATTCACTTGCCATGGTGAGATTTTAACACAGATCCTGAGAACATGACTTGGGCCATCATTTCTCCTGGTGTAGTTTCTCCTTCAATGAAAGTCAACATCTTGCCCCATGCACCTTCCAGGTTCAGACAGGAAAAATGGCTGTACAGGCACAAGCGCAGGCACTAATCCATGATCAGCAAAGGCTCAACCACTTAAGTTGCACAGAGAATACTCTACAAATGAGCATTGGATACTATCAGTGACAGTAACAAAGGTGCTTAACAAAAGAGGAATAAACAGGTATAAAAAAAAGGATGAGGGCTGAGAACTTCTTTATTCTTCAGAATTCAATGATTCCACAATGACTCTTACCAATTCTTATAGATATACCATGGAAAGCATCCTAATTCAGATGCATCACAGTTTGGTACGTCAACTGCTCTGCCCAAGATCGCAAGAAATTACAGAGTTGTGAACACAGCCCAGTCCATCACAAAGCTCTTAACACTGCTAAAAAACATGATTTGCATCATGGTTTGACAATCACATGTGAAAACAGGAATCATGATTGGCAAGGTCAAAATGTTGTCGAATTGACAAAAAGCAAAAATCGATTAATTTACTTTTTTTAAATAACCTGACTAACAAACTTACAAAATTCAAGCAAACTGTTTAAAAAAAAGGTTTTCTAGACTTGTCAAAAGAAACAAAATTGAGACAAGAATGGCTGGCAAATATGTCATACTTGGAGAAAATAACGAAATGGAAAAGAAAAGACATATTGATGGGGTACACAACATACATTCCAAGAGCAAAAGATACTGTTCACTTGGCAGAAGTTCTAAACACCTGAAGATAAGCCATCTTGCTATCAGGACCCTTTCGAATGAATTTTAGATTGAATGGGTGGATAGGATTTCCCATTTATACATTCACTTAGAAATGTAAGATGGCAGATTTCATGAAGTTTAAAACAGAATTCAAGTAACAGCTTAATGGCATATGAAACGATAAGCAAAGAGGAACACACAATAACTTTTTGTAATTTCTGGTTTTGGGATAGTTCCTGGTGAATATTGACATTAGCCTAATTTTGGTTCTATTGAACATAAGCAACTTCACAACAGTGAACCTGTTGTTTTCATGGCCAGTTTCGTCACTAACACGGTTTTCCCCTCAACATTACTGATTGTACAATATGTACAAATATATGCACATCACATTCATGTTCCCAATCTAGGCCATCAGTACTGATCCAACAGCACAAATGGAGGCTAATGGGAATCATCTTGTAACCATGCCTCTGTAATGGCTATATAGCTATATAATTCAACAGATATGTAACCTCTGAAAAGGATACACAGAAAGGGAAGGGTGGTGGGGTTATTATGAGATGGAATAATTAGCCAATCATCTTGGATTGGATAATGTGGAATCCATATGGATGAAGGTTAGAAATATTAAAGGAATGATGATATGAGTGAGATTGTTCTCTAGTCCCCCTCTCAGTAACAGTCCTATCAGACAGCGAATAAATCAGGAGCTAATAAGGCAGTAAATTAAAAAGGCAGTACATTAATCACAGGTGACTTGAATCATAATTTAGATTGGGAAAATCAAATTAGCAAAGCCACATGGAAAAATTCACACAGTCTGTCCTAGTTTTCTAGATTAATCTGCTGTGGATCCAAACAGGGATCAGGCTATTTTGGATCTGGTAATATGAAATGAGGCAGGTTTAATATGATCTCAGAGTAAAAGATCATCTAAGGAGTAGTAACCATACAGTAGAATTTAGCATTCAGTTTCAGGATAATAAATTTGTGTCAGAAACATATGTGCTCATCTTAAATATCTTACATGGGAAGGTCAGCATTCACTAATAAAGTCACCATTGTCCCAGACCATAGGATAGTTCTCTCATTAGAACTAAACAACTGGTGAGGAGTTTAATCTGAGGGTCACTTCAAGCAAGAAGTGAGGTTGAGGTGGGACCATCGTGGTGACCTCAGCTGGTGCAGGCAAAGTTTGGTGGAATGGACTGGGAAAGGTTTTTAGCAGAAAAGACTGTTGATGAATAAAGGTGGAGGTTTAAGGAAGTTATACACATCTCACGGCAAAGCTATACGCCAGAGGAAGAAAGTTACTCGTAAGGGGATAAACTGAACATGGTTAACCAGGAAGTTCAGGATAATATCAAATTGAAATTAAAAAAGTGTGGCAAAGAGGAGCTGTAAAGTAGAGGATTGGCAAGTTTTAAAAGCCAAGAAAAGATGAAGAGAAAAATAATGAAGAGGGAGACATTAAACTATGAGGGCAAAATAGCAAGAACAAAAATGAACAGCAAGAGCTTCTTTAAATATATGAGTTGACAGAGTGGCACCAATGTACATACATATATCCTTCAGACAACAATTCTGGGGGAATTCATGGCTGGGGACACTAATACTAAATAAACAAAGGTTTAAAGTTGAAGGAAGGGGCGTGGGGGTGGGAGAAATAAACATAATAAACATAAAAAACATCAGTGGAGGAAAAAGTGCTAATGGAACTAATAGTACTAAAGGCTAAAAGGACATCCCTGGACTTTAAGGGCTGTGTCCTAGGATGTAAAAAGGAAGCAGCTGCAAGACAGTGGATCCACTGGTAGTAATCTTCCAAGGATCCCTAGATTCTGGACAAGTCCCAGAGGTTTGAAAAGAATGACCAATGTAACACACTTACACAAAAAACATGGGACACAAAAAAAAATTAACTGTAGGCCAGTTTCTTTAATAACAGTCACTTAGAAAATATTGGTGTCGATTATAAAGGGTGTAACAACAGAATATTTAGAAAAAATATAACCAAGCAGAGTCAGCATGGCTTCATGAAGGGGATAATCATGCTGAACAAATTTATTACAGTTCTTTGAGGAGGTTACAAACAGGATTGATAAAGGAAAACGAGTGGACATGATATAGTTGGATTTTCAAAGGCATTCACTAAGATATTACACATAAGGCTACTTAGTAAGGATAAGGGCTTATGGTGTTGGGTTTAATAAATTGGCATGAATAGAGGATTAACTGACTGATAAAACACAGAGTTTCGGGGCATTTTCAGAATGACGATCTAACAACTAATGGAGTGCCACAGAAATTTGTGCTGGGACCATGTTATTTCAATATACGTTAAAGAGAAAAAAATTCTCATCTCTCTCTCTTCAATACTCTGCAATTATGTCCTCTGGTTCTAGACTCTTCCACAAGATTAAACAATCTTTCGGCATCTACTCTGTCATGTCCCCAAGATTACTATATGCTTCAGTCAGGTCGCCTCTCATTCCTCTAAATTCCAACAAGTTCAGGTCCAACCTACTCAACCTCTCCTCACAAGATACCCTTGCCCACCTGCAATCAACCTCAAAGTTTCTCTGGTCTGCCTCCAATGCCAGTATATCTTTCCTTAGATAAACCTTTATTCAATACACAGTATTCCAGGTGTGGTCTCAGATAGTTTTAGAAATACGTCCTTATTTCTATACTAATTTCTCTTTGAAATAAAGGTTAACAGCTCATTTACCTTCCCTATTACTCACTGAACTTGGATACTGGCTTTTTGTTTTCCATGCAGACTCCCAAAACCCTCTGGGCTGCAGTATTCTGTAGACTTTCTCCACTTAAATAATATTCATCTGTTTTATTCTTCCTGCCATAATCTGATATTTTCCATCTTCAAAGTTTTTGCCTACTCACTTAACCTGCCCACATCTCTCTGTAGACTTAAGTCATTCTCACTACATGACTTCCCACCTATTTTTGTGCCAACTACAGACTTGGTTATCTTAGATTTACATCTATCATCTAAGTCATTAATATATATTATAAATGGTTGTGTTCCCAGTACTGATCCCTGTGGTACTCCACCAGTTACAGGTTGCCACCCTGAAAATGTCCCCTTTTATGCCAGCTCTCCATTAGCTTGCCAGTTCTCTAATCCTGCTAATATTTTACCCCCAGCATCTTACATTCATAGAGGACTATAGCACAGAAGAAGTTCCATGGAGTTTGTGCTGATCAAAAACAATTACCTAACTATTCTAACCCCACTTTTCAGCAATTGGACCATAACCTTGTATGCCTTAGCATCGCAAGTGTACACCTGAATAATTTTTAAATGTTATGAGGGCTTCTGCCTTCACCACCTCAGTGAGTTCAAGATTCCCACTACCCTTTGACTGAAAAAAAAATTCCTCTCACCCCCCCCCCTCTTAAATCAATGACCCTGACATTGATCCCACCAAAGGGGAAAAGATTCTTCCTGTTTATGCCACGCGTAATTTCATTAGAGACAATTTTATACATCTGAATTATGTCCCTCACCACAGTCTTCTGTGATGGTCTCATGGTATTGCTAGATTATTAATCCAGAGGCCCAGTTAATGTGCTGCCATGACAGGTGGTAGAATTTGAATTAAATGAAATCTGGAATTAAGAGTCTAATGATGACTTTGTTCATAGTCAGAGAACAAAAACCCATCTGGTTCATTAAAGTCTTTCTGGGAAGGAAATGTGATGTCCTTACACATGCCTGTCTCAGACCCACAAAGATGTGGTTCACTCTTAACTGTCCTCTGGGCGAATAGGGATAGGCAATAAATTCTGGCCCAGCCAGTAATGCCCTCAGCCCACGATCAAATATAAAAAAATCTAACCAATCTCTTCATAACTAAAATATTCCACCCCAGGCAACACCCTGCTAAATCATCTCTCCAGTGCATCACATCCCTCCTATGAAATGGATTACTGAATTGCACACAATATTGCAGCTGTGGTCTAAGTAATGATTTGTACAGTTCCAACATAATTATCCTGCTCTTTAACTCTGCATCTTGGCTAACAGGGGCAATTATCCCACTTGCCTTCTCGACCACTTTAGCTACTTGTCCTCGACCATGGTCCCTCTGATCCTCAGTGCTTCCCAGGGTCCAATCATTCATTATGAATTCCCCTGCCTAAGTGCATCACTTCATACTTGACCACACTGAATTTTATTTGCTACTGATCAACCAATCTGACGAGCCTACCTATACCCTCCTCACTATTTACTACCTAACTAATTTTCATATCATCTGCAAATTTACTGGTCAAAGTAAGACTAATTCAGTTTAAGAATACACTGTTTGACTCTCTAACTCTCCAACATTCAAGTCTAAATTATTTTTATACATAAATTATTTTTATATGTAACATGATAGTTTCATTCCCGTGCAATCCCAAGTTTTAAGAAAATCGTGTAATAGCAGCACCATTTAAACCAATGGGACCGGAATTGCATTATTGCCAATACAGACAAGGAAAGTTCGCATTCTATAAATAACAGTCTAAATTCTTCAATCGCATTATAACCAATTCACCAAGAAGCGACCACTATAGCACAACCAACTGTATAAGGGCCTGAACACGATCCCTGTGAATTCCACTGAACTTAGGCTTCCAGTCACAAAAAAATCCCTCAATCACCACCCACTGCTTCCTGCCACTCAGCCAGTTCCAGATCCAATTAGCCAAATTTCCTTGGATCTTATGGGCTCCTACCTTTGCTTGGGACCTTATAAAATCCAAGTAGACGACAGTGAACACATTGGTCTCATCTAAACACCTGGTCACCTCTAAAAATTCAACCCAGTTCGTCAGACATGACCTCTCTTTAACAGAGCCACACTGACTGTTCTTGATTAACCTTGGCCTCTCCAAATACAAAATAATTGCTTCCAATAGTTTCCCCACTACTGAGGTTTTCTTGGTTTATCCTTTCCTCCCTTCTTGAATAACAATACCACACTGGCTGCCCTCCAGTCCACTGGCACCTCTCTTGTGACCAGGAAGATGAACTGAAAATTATTGCCTGCGCCCCTGCTAGTTCCTCCTTTGCTACACTCAACAGCATGGAATACATTTAATCCAACCCTAGAGATTTATCTACGTTAAAGCCTGCCAGACCACTCGGAACCTCCTTTCTGTCTATGCTAATTGCTTTAGGTACATTATAGTCTTTCTTCATAATGTCTATACCCACGTCATCTCTCTCA
Organism: Chiloscyllium plagiosum; assembly: GCF_004010195.1. Classification (NCBI taxonomy): domain Eukaryota; kingdom Metazoa; phylum Chordata; class Chondrichthyes; order Orectolobiformes; family Hemiscylliidae; genus Chiloscyllium; species Chiloscyllium plagiosum. Next base: position 18,742,495 of record NC_057713.1, read on the forward strand.
CTAGCAAATCCCATGGGCTCTCATTTTGTTTAGTACCGTAAAGTGTGGCACCTCACCAAACACTTTCTGGAAATCCAAATGTAGATCTACTGGTTCCCCTTCATCTATACTGCTCGTTACCTCTGTAAAGAACCATACTAAGTTCTTCAGATATGATTTTCCCTTCATGAAGCTATGCTGATTTTGCTAATTGTATTATGTATTTCTAAAAGCTCTGTAATTACATTCGAATAGGCTCTAATATTGTGCCCAATGGCAGATGTAAAGCTAACTGGCCTGCAATTACTTGCTTTATGTCTTCCTCTCTTTTTGAGTAAGAGTGATAAATTGGCAGTTTTCAAATCTTCTAGGACTCGTCAGAATGTGGAGAGAAAAGTTTGGCAGAAGGAATTCCTTTGTGACATAAAACTTTCAGAGTTATATTTTCACTGTTCTGAATTCATATTCTTTGTTTCCACTTTCTCACTTAAATTTGTGTATCCCATTTAATATTTTTGACAACTTGGGGTCTCCTTTCAGCACAATTCTGTCTACATGGTTCCCTAGAATCTATCTCAAAAACCTTTCCTAGTTAGATGCTACATTTATTGTAATACTTCATAGTTTTGATGTCCAGAATTTATGAAAGCAATAACTGACCCTCGAGGAAGTGGAGTCGGCTTGCTAACCTATTCTAGTAGTCAATCAGATCATGGATAATCTGTCCCTCAACTCCTTTTCCCTATTTTTGCTCCATATCTCTTGATTCCTTCCAGGGAAAAAAAAAAGGCTGAAGTCAGACTGAACTAAGCAAAGCATTCATTACTGCAGATTGGCACGATTGTGTTCTGGGTATAAAGTCCAATCAATTAACTTTTATGACAGCTCTATATTCCTGCATCTAAGCAGATAAAGTAATACCTCTGCACCAATTCAAACACATCCATTCTATTCTTGATGTCTTTGACCAGTGTACACAAATTGATATTCTATGTAGTTTATCTGAGCAAATAGAAAACTAACCTGTACAGTTATGTAAAGATTTTGCCACAGACCATCTCAACTGCTCTTCCTAGTTCATTGACCTTTAACTTGGAGTTCCTTAAATATTAATTCATAGCCATCTTGCTATCTGTTCACAAATTATACCATAGGAAGATGAATAAGGTTCAACCCAGCCGTAAAATAAAAGAATGTGTAACCAATTCTTTTACGAGAATAACACGTCAAAACCATTGCAAACTCAGATTTTCACCCATCTTTTGATATACTATCAGATTAATACATTCCTTTGGAGACCCATAAAAGAAACTAAGTGGCGCATTACAGAAGGTAACATGAAACAGTGCAACATGAAATGTGCAGAATTCTGATTCAGTTAAGCACCAACTCTAAAGGTTCTCCAAATCTATTTTGGTTTATTCCCTTATGGGATGCTGTCTAGACTGCATTTATTGCCCACCTCTAGCTACTCTCGGGAAATTGGTGGTGAGCAGCCTTCTTAAATCATTGCAGTCCATTTGCTGTAGCTTGACTCACAATGGCGTTAAGGAGGGAATTACAGGATTCTGATCCAGGGACCGTGAACGAACTGCAATATATTTCCAAGTCAGGATGGTGAGTGGCTTGGAGGGAAACTTGCAGGTAGAAGTGTTCCCATGCATCTGCTGCCCTTACCCTTCTAGATGGAAGTGGTTGTGGGTTTGGAAGGTGCTATCTATGGATCTTTGGCAAATTTCTGACAACATCTTATAGATAATACACACTGCCGTTACTGAGCATCAGTGGTGGAAGGAATAGATGTTAATGGATGCGGTGCCAATCAAGTGAGTTGCATTGTCCTAGATGGTGTCAAGCTTCAGTGCTGTGGGAGCTGCACTCCTCCAGGCAAGTGGGGAGTGGGGATTTTACCTATGATTTCATAAACACAAAAAGAACAAACAATCTTTCATACTCTTAATCTATAGTTAGTGTCGAATTTTTTGGGGGGCAATTTTAAATATGAAAAACAATTTTAAGAATCACCTTTGAAGGTGTTAGTCTCTTAGGAAGTTGTGTAAGTTAAGGCACTAGGTCAACAGAATGAACAGGTTTCTCTTTCAATTCAACACGCAGGTCATTTGGATAGAACGTTTTGTTTTAAAAGTATTAACTGCTATAGGCTTCATTCAAGCTCGCCCAAGCATCACATTGCATTTCTTAAGCTGTCAGTTCAATTCCATGTTGTATTCTGTTTCCTTATGAATCTTTCACATGCACCTTAGCCAAATACATAGGAAATTTGCTGAAAACAATTTTGCCTTTTAAACTATTCACCATAGAAAGAATAAATAAAAGATTTCTCTTTTTACTTCCTCTTGCAATGGCTTCTAATAGTTTACCTTGCACTTTTGGCAATATGTTAATGAATTTGCAGTTCTCCTGTATCCATTACTACAGCCTTTGTTTTTTACTTAGGTCTTAGTCTTTTTTCCCTATTCTGTCACACTTTGCTCTTTCTACCCTTCTGAAATTTTTAGAATTCACAATGACAAGAGTTGGCGCTTCAGTAACTAATTAAACCCAATTCTGTTTTGCTTACATAGGATATAAGGTGTTCTCTTCAACCATGAGAAAGGAAAAAGAGTGAGGATTTGTACTAGACAGGCGAGAAAAACTATATCTTAAAGAAAGAAACCCAGCACTAAGTCCACGGTGGCTCAGTGATTAGTACTGCTGCCTCATAGCGCCAGGGACCTGGGTTCAATTCCCACCTCGGACAACTGTCTGTGTGGAGTTTAGAACATAGAACATAGAAGAATACAGCGCAGTACAGGCCCTTGGGCCCTCGATGTTGCGCCGATCCAAGCCCACCTAAACTACACTAACCCACTATCCTCCATATACCTATCCAATGCCCTCTTAAATGCCCATAAAGAGGGAGAGTCCACCACTGTTACTGGCAGGGCATTCCATGAACTAACGACTCACTGAGTGAAGAACCTACCCCTAACACCAGTCCTATATCTACCCCCCC
>NC_057713.1:18745643-18765961 GCF_004010195.1 Chiloscyllium plagiosum
ACCAATAAAAGCTAGTACGCCATATGCCTTCCTCACCGCACTATTTACCTGGGTGGCAACTTTCAGAGATCTGTGTACATGGACACCAAGATCCCTCTGCTCATCCACACTACCAAGTATCCGACCATTAGCCCAGTACCCCATCTTTTTGTTATTCTTCCCAAAGTGAATCACCTCGCACTTAGCTACATTGAATTCCATCTGCCACCTTTCTGCCCAGCTCTGCAGCTTCTCTATATCCTGCTGTAACCTGCCACATGCTTCCTCACTGTCAACAACTCCTCCGAGTTTGCACATGTCTGCGTGGATTTCCTCTGGTGCTGCAGTTTCCTCCCAAAGTCCAAAGGCGTGCAGGTCAGGTGAATTGGCCATGCTAAATTGCCCATAGTGTTAGGTGCATTCGTCAGAGGGAAATGGGTCTGGGTGGGTTACTCTTCAGAGGGTCAGTGTGGACTGGTTGGGCCGAAGGGCCTGTTTTCATACTGTAGGGAATCTAATCTAAGTCTTGTTCGTATTGTAATAGCTTGTTTGTTCAACCAACATCTATACCCCAAAACAAATATTCAATTTGATTCTGTGACAAAATGGTTACTACTCATGATTTTTAGAATACATTATTAAAAGTTTGTCTATGTACATTAAGTCTGAATTGACTATTTCATAAAAAGCTGAGGGCAACTCAATGATAGCCTATTATAAATTGGAACATGCTTGCAGTGCCACATTAACTGGTCACATAATCTAGCAAAATTTTCTCTATAGCCAACATGGATTGTATTTTATATAGTTATAGCTAATATTCAACCACAAATTGCCTGTTAATTGATGTTGAAATCTTGATCATTTCAGTTAATTGGGCTAAGAAGTGGTGAATGGGGTTTATTTTGAATAAATGTGAGGTCTTGCATTTTGGTAAACAAACAAAGGCAGAACTTCGTGGGTGGCACGGTGGCGCAGTGGTTAGCACTGCTGCCTCATAGCGCCAGAGACCCAGATTCAATTCCCGCCTCAGGCGACTGACTGTGTGGAGTTTGCACGTTCTCCCCGTGTCTGCATGGGTTTCCTCCGGGTGCTCTGGTTTCCTCCCACAGTCCAAAGATGTGCAGGTCAGGTGAATTGGCCATGCTAAATTGCCCGTAGTGTTAGGTAAGGGGTAAATGTAGGGGTATGGGTGGGTTGCGCTTCGGCGGGGCGGTGTGGACTTGTTGGGCCGAAGGGCCTGTTTCCACACTAAGTAATCTAATCTAATCTTATACAATTAAAAGTAGAGCCCTGGGTAGTGCTGTAGTAGAAAGAGATCTAGGGGCTCATGTATATAATTTTTTAAGTTTGCGTCACACGTAGACAGGGTGGTTAAGGAGGCGTTTAGCACGCTTGCCTTAATTGCTCAGATCATCGAGTATAGGAGTTGGGACATCATGTGGAGATTACACAGGATGTTGGCAAGGCTTCTTCTGGAGTAGTGTGTCCAGATCTGGTCACCCTGCGATAGGAAGGATATTATTAAGCTAGAGAGGGTTCAGAAGATATTTACCAGGATGCTGCCAGGAATGCAGGGTTTGAATTATAATGAGGCTGGATAGGGTGGGACCTTTTTCACTGAGCATAGGAGGTTGAGGGATGACCTTATTGATATTAACAAAATCATAAGGGGTATAGATACAGCAAGGGACTTTTCCTTTTCCGAGGGGGGGGGGGGGGGTTTAAGACTAGGGGACATATTTTTAAGGTGACAGGAGAAAAATGTTAAAAAAGACATGAGGAGCAACTTTTTTTTTTGCAGACAGTGATTCGCATGTGGAATAAACCTCCACAGGAACTGGTGGATGCAGGTACAATTACAACATTTAAATAGCATTTGGATAAGTACATGAATTGGACTGTTTGGAGGGATATGGGCCAAGTACAGGCAGGTGGGAGCGGTTTAGTGGGGCATTGTGGTGGAACGGACTAGTTGAATCGAAGGGTCTGGCTCAGTGTTGTATGACTCTATGCAGGTAGCATTTGTTTTGACACCTTGTACAGTAAGTATATTTTAAACAGTGGAATCTTGTGACTATTACAAATAACTGGGATTTTGAATTTCATCAACTATTTTAAAAAAGTTACTATCTCCACCCCAAGATCGTACTATTTGGGTTTGAACCTGCAAAACCTGCGCCCACACCTCGTCCCTCACCTCCATCCAAGGCCCTAAAGGAGCCTTCCACATCCATCAAAGTTTTACCTGCACATCCACTAATATCATTTATTGCAGCCGTTGTTCCCAATGCGGTCTCCTCTACATTGGGGAGACTGGACGCCTCCTAGCAGAGCGCTTTAGGGAACATCTCCGGGACACCCGCACCAATCAACCACACCGCCCCGTGGCCCAACATTTCAACTCCCCCTCCCACTCTGCCGAAGACATGGAGGTCCTGGGCCCGCTCCCCCACCACCAGACGCCTGGAGGAAGAACGCCTCATCTTCCGCCTCGGAACACCTTCAGGCTCTCTGCCTTTATTTCTGATGAAGGGCTTTTGCCCGAAACGTCGATTTTGCTGCTCCTCGGATGCTGCCTGAACTGCTGTGCTCTTCCAGCACCACTAATCCAAAATCTGGTTTCCAGCATCTGCAGTCATTGTTTTTACCTTACAGAACCACAAGACAACCTCAGTAAGCAGGTTCACATTTTTCTGAATGCTTGCATGGGAAGGATATTGATACCCAAAGTATATGTGAAAAACTTAAAGAAGCATTGAGACATTAACCTAATCAATAAGTAGAATAGCAAAAATTCCTTTGGTTAATTCCCAGTAAATATGATACTTGATCACAGAAAGATACAAGAGTAAGCTCAAAACGTCATGTTGGCCTTGAGTGTGTATAATCGATGAAAGAATACGTATCATAGAACAGAAATGCTTTTATTAAGTTACGCCTTTCATTTCTGCTTTACATATTTATGACACTGCAAATTTCAATTTAGGCAGATATGGTTTGTACGTTTTTTTTATGTTACCCTGGTTCTGATAGGTAGAGAAAAAGGAAAAGGAGGCTGCATTTAGTTAAGTTTGAGAAAACACCATTAATCTTCAACTGCTTAAGATGATTTTCAGATATGACTTACTAAGAAAATAGTCCATACATTACACATTGTGGTTCTCTCATCTTCAAATCAACCAGCCTAATTTTTATGCTGCTTTATCATACCAGAAGCATTGTTGGCATCTCTCTCTCACAGACAAGGATTCAACCATTTTACAAACCTTTTCACATTTCAATTTTAAAACAACAAAATCTAGCTACCAAAAATTCCATACTCCTTTTACAGTCACCAAGACATGGCATTCTCCTAAATTTAGCAAAATAATTCAAATAAAAAGATTAAAATCACAAAATAATGGGGTCTTAAAATATTTATACAACTAATAATAATTAAACCTGGCAGTAAAATTTGTTCCACAGTTATTTAGCAAACAGTTGCAAAAATAAACGAATTTTAAAAAAAATAAAATATTTGCCACATTAGCCTCCATACAACTGAAGTTGATCTAACAATGTAACCAGAAAGCACAAGAGGACTTAACTCACCATAATATTTAATATTCAGCTTCCAGTTCAGAAAATCTTCCATATAAACAAAGAAGCTTGCCTGACTATGGTAGTTTTTCAATACTTGGAATGTGATTTCTGGAATACACGATTCAGAATTTCAGCTAATCAGCAGCACACGATTCAAATGAACACAGAAGAGGAGAAAATGGCTCTAGCCCTGCATTAAAACACTGACTAGTCTGCACTATGCCATACGCTGACGCGAGTCTTTTGTTGTGGCACAACACCCGAAATCTGCACATCAGAAACAATATACATCAATCACTACAGTGCACAAACACCAGCCGACTCAATAATTTTGTCTCGCAGATGGGTATGATCCTTATAATTTAATCCACTGAATAAAATTAAGCAGTTGTGTTGATAATGACTAGTTCAATTGTCTAGACTAAAATACATCTTCAGTTTCTGATATAAAGGCTGTACTTATATTTTTAGCATTATTTATGCAATAGACTTAATTCTCCAAATAAAAACCACAAAATACAATTTACACATTTTACCTCAATAAATTTTGAAGCAATTAATTTGGAATTAATTGCTGTTAAAGGCTAGGCTTTTGAAGACTGAAAATATTTTCATAATATACTTTTTGAACTCACTACACAAACAAGATGAGAACATTTTTGGTTATCTCTGGAATATAAACTGCCTGATAAATTAAGACAGTTTAGACCTGAAAAAGAAATATTTTACTATTAGTATTTTTTAGTATCTTTTGTTGAGATATTCGTTCAAAATCATAGCATGCTGTCACCACTTCACTGTTTATGGTTCATGTATTTTCGTAACTTTCTCTCCACCCTACACATCCCAGGGGCCTACGTAATCATGTACCAGCTGAGCCCTGCAACAACAGCTTTTCTGGCATTGTAGTACATAGAAAATTACACCATGGACAAATTTCAACAAAGCCTGCACTGGCCTCAAAAGACTAACTTGTCAAAATATTATAGCACATTACCTCATGGTGAAATATGTAATGAACAATAATAATACAAATACAATGGGCCAATTATTGCATGTCAGTTCTGATATATTCAAATTGCACATTCATTCATTACATTAATATCACACAAATTGGTTAACATACATTGTATACTCTATATGCAATCAATAGCAAAATTTAGATTGGAATTTTCTACAACTAGGAACCAACGTCATACACTAATTAAGATGAAAGATACATTTTAATATTGTTGCTACAACAATGATATCACCTTTTATATCATAGTAAAATATATCACACCTATATATTAGTAAAGAATGTCCTGAATTGCACTGGAAGTTTTTACATTTTGATAACACCCAGCACGTTTCTTCAACTCTATGGTTAATAGTTTTATCCAACGTTATAAATGGAGTACATCATATACAAAGCACAAATTCTGGGAGCTTGGCCCAAGTGTCAATATATAGGGGAAGAAAGAAAGTGCTGCTTTTTTGCCTTCGTTATTTGTATAATGTTCTTTCTGCTTCGTTCTGGGTATATGACTAGTACTTATTGCTGTTATTGCCTATCCCTAACTGCATGTAAAAAGGAAATGGTGAGCCCCGTTCTTGAACTGTTGCATGCCAATATGGAGTAAGGTTGAGGACAAGGGTGCCACGAGGATTTCCAGGATTTTGACCCAGCAATAACGAAAGATGGGTGATAAAAATCCAAGTGAGGATGCTGTGTAGTTTGGAGGGGAATTTGGAGTTAGTGGTATTCCATCTGCTGCCTTTGACCTTCTAAGTTGTAGAGATCATGGACTTGAGTAGTGCTGTTAAAGAAGGATGTGTACAAAGCATAGCTTACTGCCACTGTGCATTGGTTTTGGAGACTGCATATTGTTAATGTGGTGGATGGGTGACAATCAAGTCGGCTCCTTTGTCCTGAATAATGTCAAGCTTCTGAAATGTTTTTAGAACCACAGTGAAGCAGACAAGTGGGGAGTATCTTCACATTCCTGACTTCTGCCTTGCAGATGCTAGAAAGGCACTGAAGAGGAGACAGGAGGAAAGTTACTCATTGCAAATTTTCAAGCTTGCAACCTGCCTTGATAGTAAGATATTGTCATATGTCTGATCAACAATATCCACCGCCACCCCAGGATGTTGGTACTACAGGATTCAGCAATAGTAACTCCATTGAACACAAGATGGTTAGATTCTCTTGTTGTTGATAGTTATTGCTCAACCATTAAATGAGAACGATGTTATTTGCCTAATGTTATCAGCCCAAGTTTGAAATTGTCCTGGTCTTGCTACATAATGACACAAATCACTTCATTACCGGAGGAGTTACAAATGGAATTGAATACTGCAATTATCCTCAAATACCTTGGCACCCATCTTTGTGATGGAAGGAAGATCATTGATGAAACAAAAGGAGGTGATTAGGCCTTGAAAGCTACTGAGTTTTTATTCAAATTTAACCTATTTTTCTAATCAATCTGTTCAGATATATTATTACACACCTCTGGGATACATGGCACTTGAGCCGCAACAACTCAGGCGAGGGTTAGGGACTCCACCTCCACACCAAAAGAGGGTCCTGACACTATCCTGAGAAACTCCTGCAGTGATGGCCTGGAGCTGAGATTACTGGCCTCCAATTATCACATCCATTCTCCTTTGTGCTGAGCATACTTCAACCAATGAGAATTTTCCTTCAAGACATAGATTCAGACTGGATAGAAATAAGAGGGAAAGAAATCCCTGGTGTAAGTAATCTCTAGGTCCCCAAACAGTAGACCTACAGTACAGCACAGTATAAATGGCAGCATGATTTAGCTATAACATCACTGAAGAATTGGGGAACAGTATTTTCGAGAACTCTTACCTCCATTGGCAATAGCACGATTCCAGCGGGGATCAGTTCACTTGCTTCATTCTGCGCATGCACCAATGTCCGCACCAAAATCATTGCAGCAGTCAGCAAATGCCATGTCTGTGCGGTTTGGTGCATGTGTGACATTGGTGCTGGTCTTCATGCTGTTTTGCGCATGCAGTGATGTCTGCACCAAGTCTCTGTGCTATTCTGCACATGCAGTATATTAGCGCCAGTCTTTGTGCCGTTCTGCGCATGCGCCCATGTCAGCTGCTAATAGAGCAGCTTTCTGAGATACTGTACAGAGAGCAGCTTTCTTACTTGTTTTAAAAATGTACTGTATTAAATTTACAGTTGTTTCATTAATAAATATGATATTAACCTTCATTCAGGCAGTGCTATACATTGTATTCTACTTTCAGGTGATCTTTGAGCCATTGGGAGTGACATGTTTTGCTGGTCTGCCCCTAACCCCACTTTTCCCATTATTTATATTAAGTGATTTTCTATTAAGCAAGGTTTTGCTGGAACACAATTATGGCATTATGGGAGAACGACCTACTGGGGGCTTTAACTAAGGTATAGCAGTAATAATGGATAATTCTGAAATGCACATAGACCAGATTAATCAAATTGGCAAGGGCAACTTTCAGGAGAGTTCACTGAATGCACTGGAGATGGTTTCTTGGAGTAATATGTTACGGAACCAACCAAGGAGCAAGCAATTCTGGATTTGGTAAATAAGATTAATTAATGATCTAACATTAAAGACCCTCTTGGGAAGAGTGGTCATAGCATGCTAGAATTTCAAATTCAGTTGTAGGGCGAGGAACTGAAGTCCCACACTAGTGGTTTTGAGTTCATCAAAGGTAATTACACAGACTCAAGGATAGCTTTAGCACTAGTGGACTGGGCAGGAAGACTAAAAGGTAGGACAGTTGATAAGCAGTGGCACATCCTTAAGGAGATACTCAATTTCTCTCATTTAAAATATATTCTTGGAAGAAAGAATGAGTGTAAGAGAGAGAAAGACATCCATGCCTAAGCAAGCATGTTTAAGGTATCTTAAACATAAAAACTAATGAATATCTTCTTGCAAAGACGTGGGGCAGGCTGAAAGATTGAGAATTGTTTAAAGATCAACAAATAGTTATTTTAAGATGTAAGAAAAAGAGTAAAGGTAAATTTTCAAAGAAAACCAACACCAATTATAAAAATGCACAGTTAAATACTATAAAGAGAACAGAGTAGCTAAAGTGAATGTTGGTCTCTTGGAGGATGAGACTGGGGAATTAATAGTGGGGAACACAGAAATGGCAGAGTCACTAAATCAATATTTTGCCTCCATTTCATTGTGAAGGACACAGTATCATCCAACTAGTAACAGGTAACAAGGAAGTTATGGAAAGGGAGGAACTCAGAACAAGCATCATTCGGGAAAAAGTACTGAACAAATTGTTGGGATTGAAGGCAGACAAGTCCCCAGGATCTGATGGCCTACTTCCTAAGGTGTTAAAAGCAAGTGGTGCAGAGATAGTGGATCCATTGGTTATGACATTCCAAACCTTTCTTGATGCCAGAAAACTTCCACTGGATTGGAAAAATGCTAATATAACCTTTTTCAAAGGAGGGAGGGAGACAAAGTTGGAAACTACAAACCAGTTAGTTTAACATGCTTTGCTGGGAAATTGTTACAGTCCATCATTTAAGTAATAACAGGACATCTGGAAAGTCAAAACGCAATCCATCAGAGTCAGCACAGTTCTATGTTTGCACAGCACAATACATCATGTTTGACTAATTTACTTAAATTTTTCAAAGGTGTAACAAGCAAGGACAATGGGGATCCTGTTGATGCAGATTTCCAGAAGACATTTGATTATGTAACACACCAAAGGTTAATACACAAGGTAACTAAGTGAGGTTAACAGTAATGTACTAGCTTGAATAGAGAATTAGCTAACCAAAAGTACGATGTGAAGGTGCCAGCATTGGACTGGGGTGGACAGTCAGAAATCAGACGACTCCAGGTTATAGTCCAACAGGTTTATCTGAAATCACAAGCTTTCAGAGTATTGCACCTTCATCAGGTGAAGTGAGAGAGAAGTACACATGCACAGTTTATAGGCAGACAGATTAATGGGCAGAAAAATCAAAAGATCATACAAATAATGTGAGTGGAGCATCAACAGGCCAGATAATAGTCTCTGTAGGTGACCGAGAGTGTTAGATGGTGTGAGTAAAGTATCAACAGCTGAATAACAAGCGAAGGGTTGACCTACAATCCAATTAAATGAGGTAGAGAGATAATTACAAAAATTTAGAAATAAGGTAGTGCTGGAGACAAACCAAGTGACTGGAATGACATGATAGGTATAAGAGTTGCATGTCAAGGGCCTCACCAAACTAATAAACAATCCAAAACTGTACAAACTAATCATAATTTATCAAGATGATACTGTCAAAACAGGATATTAAAAAAGATTTTACAGCTACAGAACAGTGTGGCGGGGTTACATACAGCACAACATGAACCCAAGATCATGGTTGAGGCCATCTTCATGGCTATCAATTTCTGCTCAGCAATTCTGCATTGTTTTGTATTGTAAAGGCAGTCTTTTTTTTAAATTAGATTCCCTTCAGTATGGAAACAGGCCCTTCAGCCCAACAAGTCCACACCGACCCTCCGAAGAGTAACCCACTCAGACCTGTTCCCTTACCCTATATTTACCCCTGACTAATGTACCTATCACCACTGGCAATTTAGCGTGGCACATCTTTGTCTGTGGGAGGAAACCGGAACACCCGGAGGAAACCCACATAGACATAGGGATAACGTACAAACTCCACACAGACAGTCGTCCAGGGCTGGGATCGAACTCAGATCCCTGGCACTATGAGGCAGCAGTGCTACCCACTGAGCCACCCTGAAGATCGGAGGCTGAATGTCCTCGACTGCTAAAGTGTTCCCCGACTGAGAGAGAACATTCCTGTCTGGTAATTGTTACGCAGTGTCCATTCACCTGTTGTCATAGCATCTGCGTAGTCTCACCAATATAGCCTCAGGGCATCCTTGCCTGCAATGTATGAGATAGACAACATTGGCCGAGGCTTGTAAGTATCTGCCATGTACATGGTGGGTGGTGTACCCATGTGTGATGGTAGTATGCATGTCAATGATCTGACATGTCTTACAGAGGTTGCCATGGCAGGGTGTGTGCGATGTTGCCTTGAAGGCTGGGTAGTTTGCTGCAAATGATTATCTGTTTAAGGTGTGGCAATTGTTTGAAGGTGAAAAGTGGAGGCATAAGGATCATCTTCGCGAGATGCTGAAGGCTGCCAAGAACATGACATAGTTTCTTTGCTCCGGAGAAGTACTGAGCGACAAAGGGAACTCTATTGATCATATTCTGAGGAGATCATTGCAGGTTTTCCACTGTGGTGAGTCAGAACTGGCAATTGATGAGTTGAGCATCACATCACATTCTTATGAGGGTGTCTTTCAGTATCTTTAGCTGTCTGTCATGTTCCTCCTGATATGAACAGATCCTGTGTATGCGCATGGCTTGTCCTTTAGAGATGGCTTCTTTAACACGTTTAGAGTGGAAGCGAGAGAAGTGCAACATCATGAGGTTATTTGTGGACTTACGATAAGAGTGAGGTATTGAGGTGCCTACCCTTGATGGAGATGAGTGTATCCAAGAATGAGACGGATTCTGACAAATAGTCTATGGTAAGTTTGATGGTGGGATGAAACTTGTTGATATAGCTATGTAGTCGTTTCAATGATTCTTCACCACGAGTCCAAAGGAAGAAAATGTCAACGTACCTGGTGTATAGTGTTGGCTGGAGATCCTGTGCAGCCAAGATGTCGTGCCCAAACTTGTGCAAGAAAACATAGGCATATTTGGGTGCAAATTTGGTCTCTATCGCTGTTGTGTGTCTCGATGAAGAACTAGTCATCGCTTTGTTTATTATTTAGCTGTTGAACTTTACTCACACCATCTAAAACTCTTGGTCACCCGAGAGATCTATTATTTGGCCTGTCTCACCATTTTTATGATGTTTTGATCTCTCTACCCATTGATCTCTCTGCCTATAAATTCTGTGTCTGTGTGCTTCTCTCTCACTTCAGCTGACAAAGGGGCATTGCTCTGAAAGCTGGTGATTTCAAATTAACCTGTTGGACTATAAACTGGTGTCACCTGACTTTGGACTTTGTCCAACAGGAAGTATACTTGCAATAAGTGAGTCTTTTTCTGGTTGGCAAGATGCAACAACTGAGGTGCCAGAAGGATTTGGTCCCCAGGCTCTAGCAACGTACAATTTATATTAATGATTTGGATGTGGGGATAAAAAGTACTATAGTCAAATTTGCAGAGGACACTAAAAAGGTGAGAGAGTAAGCTCCAATGAAGAAACAAGATCTTTACAAATGGATATGGATATGCTAGGTGAATGGGCCAAAATTTGGCAAATTATGTATAATGTCGATAAGTGAAACGTTATCCATTTTGGCCAGAGAACAGAAAAACAACTTATCATCTAAATGGAGGGAAATTTCAGAGTGCTTTAGTGTAGAGGGATCTGGGTGTTCTCGTGCACAAGTCACAAAAAAACTAGTAAGCAAGTATAGCAGGTCATAAGAAAGGCCAATGGAATTTTGACAATTTTGCTAAAGAAGTAGAGTGTAAAAGTAGAGAAGTGTTGCTCCAATTGTACAAGGCAATAGTGAGTCCTTACTTGGAATACTGCATGCAATTTGGTTCCCTTACTTGAGGAGGGATGTAAATGTATTGGAAGCAGTTCAGAGGAGGCATACTACGTTGATTTCAGAAAAGAAGGTTTGTCTTATGAAAAGAGAAAGAGTACTTTAGGCCTATCTCTATGGAGTTCAAATGAATGAGATAGATCTAACAGAGTTATAAGAAGCTAAAAGGGATTGACAAAGTAGATATAGAGAAAATGTTTCATTATGTTGGACAATCTAGCTTGAGAGGTCATAGTTTTAGGATGAGGGATAACAGACTTAAAACAGATGAAGAGAAATTACTTCTCTAAGGGTTGTAAATTCATAGAATTCACTACCCTGGAGTATGATGGATGCTGGAATATTGAATAAACTTAAGGAGGTGATAGACAGATTATTAAACAGTAATGTGTTGAAGGGTTTATGGAAAGCAGGTAAGAAAGTGGGGTTGAGACTGAAATGAGATCAACCTCAATTATGGCAAATGGCCGCGCAGCCTTGAGGGGGTAAATTGTCGACTAGTTCTGATATTCTTACATTACAATTTAATAAAGCATTAACTGAGAAGTGCAGGAGAGTTTACAGAAAAAAATGTGGGAGTTTACTGAGAGCAGTATGATGCTGGACAAACACATCTGCACTAACTCCCTGAATGAAAGCTCCTTGAAATGCACATTCAGCTGTACAGCGATTGTGGGGAATTAACTTACATGGACACTTTTATCCTGAAGAATCAGTCACAACTCTTGGGTTATGGTGTGGTACAGCTCTTAGCAGCTGTCATGGGCAATTAGGTGTTACTGCAAATCAGGTAAGCATGGGGTCTCAAGGGAAGGACAGGAGTAGACAATATTTTACCTTATTCAACACATTCAAGGTTCTTGCTGCCTGTTCAAATGAGGCAAAAACTACAGGTTGATTAACTAAATGTCCCACTGCACCTTTGTACAGGTGGTCATTCAAATAGATGGAATGAAAACTAAAATGTGAGAATATTAGAGGCAACATTAATGCTGTTTTCTGCAGCCATGACTCAAGAGTTTAGAAGATTGCATTAAGTGTCCAGTGTCAGGGTTAAGGACATCTCCTTAAAACTGGACAATAAATTGGAGTGAAGTGGTCCAGTTGTCACTACATATAAAGGAATAAACAGGATAGTTACAAGGAAGAGTGAGGTTCTACTGAACAAAACTGAAGAGCTCAGACTAAATTAATGTGTGCAATGTCAAAGGATGAATAACCTCCAGTTTATTAGCTGAGCCACACAGAGTCAAATGTTAGTGTGATGAGGCAAAAGTTGATTACTGGAGTACCAGAAGTATTACTGGACAAAATGGATTTTTAAAAAAAAGTCAACCTGCTGCAGAGGTATGTAATAACTTGAGGGGCACTACCACTGTGCTACAAGTCAATGGAGCAGCATCATAGTTTCATTGAATCATAGAATTCCTACCGTGCAGGAGCAGCCCATTTAGCCCAGACTCAACCTGCTGCCTCCCCCCCAACCCTATCTCTGTAACCCTGCACATACATGTACACTCTGGATAATTTAGCACAGCTGATCCACCTAACTTGCACATCTTTGGACTGTGGGAGGAAACCAAAGCACCTGGAAGAAATCCTTGCAGACACAGGAAGAATGTGCACACTCCATACAGGCGTCGCCTGAAGGTGGAATCAAACCTGTGTCCCTAGTGCTATGAGGCAGTATGTGAATTATTGAGTTATCATTCCACCCTCGAATTAATAAGTATTGCCCTTTCCTGTGACAGTATGTTTGGGAAAATACATTAGTGAATAAAAAGTCAAATCAAGTAGTAAAGTCAAGTAGTAGTAAACTAAAATTGCATTATCTCAAAGTCAACACAATCATAATGAGTTAATAAAATACCAGCACAAAATAGAGGTAAATTGGTTTGATTTAGAGTTGTAGTTGTATGCTGGCCAAGGTAAATACTCAAGATTACTTCACATTTTTAAAAGACAAATGGAGTGGGAGCAGAATGTGGGTGTGGATAGGCGAAGCAGGCAGTTTTGATAATTAATAAAATGAGAACAGCAGTGAAAAAGATATTGTTTGGAAGAACTGGAAGTAAAATAATATAGCTAGAAAAATAATGTTAAAAATCACAACGCCAGGTTATAGTCCAACAGATTTATTTGGAAGCACTAGCTTTCACAGTGCTGCTCCTTCATCAGGTGGTTGTGGAATATAAGATCATAAGACACAGAATTTATAGCAAAAGTTTACAGTGTGACGCAACTGAAATTATATATTGAAAAGACCTGGATTATTTGTTACTTTCCACATTGTATAGAATGACCATTTGGTTTCACTTCTTTCATATGTAAATTCCAGAACCTTTGTTGAAGTAAGGTGTGAAACCGTGTTGCTGGAAAAGCGCAGCAGGTCAGGCAGCATCCAAGGAGCAGGAGAATCGATGTTTCGGGCATAAGCCCTTCTTCAGGCTTATGCCTGAAACGTCGATTCTCCTGCTCCTTGGATGCTGCCTGACCTGCTGCGCTTTTCCAGCAACACATTTTCAGCTCTGATCTCCAGCATCTGCAGTCCTCACTTTCTCCTTGAAGTCAGGTGTGCCAGCCAAGACCTCAAAGACAACTGCATTTGTCTAGTAACCTACACATACCAGAATGCCAGACTGACTGCCGTCAAAAATTCCACAAGCCCTTTTAATTTTCTGCAAGGATTAGCCATTATTGACCATAAAGTCATAGAGATGTACAACATGGAAACAGACCCTTCGGTCCAAACCGTCCACGCCGACCAGATATCCCAACCCAATCTAGTCCCACCTGCCAGCACCCGGCCCAAATCCCTCCAAACTCTTCCTATAAATATACCCATCCAAATGCCTTTTAAATGTTGCAATTGTACCAGCCTCCACCACTTTCCCTGGCAGCTCATTCCATACACGAACCACCCGGTGTGAAAAAGTTGCCCCTTATATCTTTCCCCTCTCATCCTAAACCTATGCCCTCTAGTTCTGGACTCCGCGACCCCAGGGAAAAGACTTTGTCTATTTATCCTATCCATGCCCCTCATAATTTTGTAAACCTCTATAAGGTCATCCCTCAGCCTCCTACGCTCCAGGGAAAACAGCCCCAGCCTGTTCAGCCTCTCCCTGTAGCTCAGATCCTCCAACCCTGGCAACATCCTTGTAAATCTTTTCTGAACCCTTTCAAGTTTCACAACATCTTTCCGATAGGAAGGAGACCAGAATTGCACACAATATTCCAACAGTGGCCTAACCAATGTCCTGTACAGCCCTAACATGACCTCCCAACTCTTGTACTCAATACTCTGACCAATAAAGGAAAGCATACCAAACGCCTTCTTCACTGTCCTATCTACCTGCAACTCCACTTTCAAGGAGCTATGAACCTGCACTCCAAGGTCTCTTTGTTCAGCAACACTCCCTAGGACCTTACCATTAAGTGTATAAGTCCTGCTAAGATTTGCTTTCCCAAAATGCAACACCTCGCATTTATCTGAATTAAACTCCATCTGCCACTTCTCAGCCCATTGGCCCATCTGATCAAGATCCCTATTTAATCTGAGGTAACCTTTTTCGCTGTCCACTACAACTCCAATTTTGGTGTCATCTGCAAATTTACTAACCATACCTCTTATGCTCACAACGCAATCATTTATATAAATGACAAAAAGGTAGATTCTTGTGGCACTCCACTGGTCACAGGCCTCCAGTCTGAAAAACAACCACCCTCTGTCGTCTACGTTTGAGCCAGTTTCGTATCCAAATGGCTAGTTCTCCCTGTATTCCATGAGATCTAACCTTGCTAATCAGTTTCCCATGGGGAACCTTGTCGAATGCCTTACTGAAGTCCATACAGATCACATCCACCGTTTTGCCCTCATTAATCCTCTTCGTTACTTCTTTAAAAAACTCAATCAAGTTTTTGAGACATGATTTCCCACACACAAAGCCATGCAGACTATCCCTAATCAGTCCGTGCCTTTCCAAGTACATGTACATCCTGTCCCTCAGGATTCCCTCCAACAACTTGCCCACCACCGACTTCAGGCTCACTGCTCTATAGTTCTCTGGCATGTCCTTACCACCCTTCTTAAACAGTGGCACGTTAGCCAACCTCCAGTCTTCTGGCACCTTATCTGTGACTATCGATGATACAAATATCTCAGCAAGAGGCCCAGCAATCACTTCTCTCGCTTCCCACAGAGTTCGAGGGTACACCTGATCAAGTCCTGGGGATTTATCCACCTTTATGCATTTCAAGACATCCAGCACTTCCTCCTCTGTAATCTGGACATTTTGCAAGATGTCACCATCTATTTGCCTACATTCTATTTCTTCCATGTCCTTTTCCACAGTAAATACTGATGCAAAATACGTGTTTAGTATCGCCCCCATTTGCTGCGGCTCCACACAAAGGCTGCCTTGCTGATCTTTGAGAGGTCCTATTCTCTCCCTGGTTACCCTTTTATCCTTAATGTATTTGTAAATACCCTTTGGATTCTCCTTAATTCTATTTGCTAAAGCTATCTCATGTCCCCTTTTTGCCTTCCTGATTCCCCTCTTAAGTATACTCATACTGCCTTTATACTCTTCTAAGGATTCAGTCGATCTATCCTATCTATACCTGACATATGCTTCCTTCTTTTTCTTAACCAAACCCTCAATTTCTCTCATGATCCAGCATTCCCTATACCTACTAGCCTTTACTTTCACCCTAACAGGAATATACTTTCTCTGGATTCTTGTTATCTCATTTCTGAAGGCTTCCCATTTTCCAAAAGTGGTACTTTTCTCCATGCCTCCTCCTCTCCCCCCCACCTTCCAATGAATCTCTGCACAGAGAAAGTTTGTTTTGCTTTTACTTAATATCTGTATTGAAAGGACTATTTAGAAGAGTAAATTTATATTTTCATATGACAAATAGTACATGAACTATTTCAGCATCTTTCTATTATACATTTATAATTATTTATTATGGATCTTTGTATTTTAAGTCACAGAATTATTACAGTACATATCAGTTCATTTGACCCACCACGCCTGCACTATTCTATTATCTAGTGCCAATCTTCTGCTTTTCCCCTATACCCCTGCACACAGTTCTATCCAAAAAACAAAGCATCTAATGCTCTCTGGAATTCCACAATTGAGCCTGTGGGGGAGGTGATGGCTTATCTCTTGACTGTTAACCCAAAGACCCAGGTCTTGTTTTGGACACCCATGTTTAAATCCTGCCACAGGTGGTGGAATTTGAATTCAATAAAATTATTCCCGGGATTAACAGTCTAATTATGATTATGACTCCATTGTCGCTTGTCGGAAGAACCCATCTGGTTCATCAATATCCTTTAGGAGGGAAACTGCCATCCTTACCTTGTCTAGCCTACATGTGACACCGGACCCAGAGCAATGTGGTTGACTTTTAATCACCCTTAAGACAATCAGAGATGGGAATAAATGCTGACCTCACCGGCAATGCCCACATCCTATGAATGATTTTTTAAAAATTTCAGGCAGTGTGTCCCATACCATAGATCACTGTGTGAATTTATTTTTCTCATTACCCTTGCTTTGTATGCACATGGTTAAGTCTATGCCCATTTGTACTTTTTTTCTTTTGTAAGCTTTTCTATATATTCTGCCCAGCCTGCACATGATTTTGAAAACCTCAATCAAATATGCTCTCAGCCTCTTCTCCATTGAGAACAGCCCCAACTTCAATATATCGTCAAAACTGAAATTTATCTTACCAAGAACCATTCTAGTAAATTACTCTTGACTCTCTTCAAAGCGGCACGGTGGCACAGTGGCTAGCACTGCTGCCTCACAGCACCAGAGACCCGGGTTCAATTCCTGCCTCGGGCAACTGACTGTGGAGTTTGCACATTCTCCCAGTGTCTGCGTGGGTTTCCTCCAGGTACTCCGGTTTCCTCCCATAGTCCAAAAAAAGGTGCAGGTTAGGTGAATTGGCCATGCTAAATTGTCCATAGAGTTAGGTGTAGGGGAGTGGGTCTGGGTGAGTTGCTCTTCGGCGGGTTGGTATGGACTTGTTGGCACAAAGGGCCTGTTTCCATACTGTCAGTAATCTAATCTAAAAAGCAATGACATTTTTCCTATAACCTATCAACTTTACACAACTCTCCACCTGGAGGTCTAAGCTCAACATGTCCTTGCTCTTGTACTTAATACGACGGAGAATAAACTGTATACTTTATTTACTGTTCTCTCCACCTGTTCAGCCACTTTGAATGATCTGTGTACATTTGTACCCATATTTTGTATTACCTTTTGGTGTTTTTCTGACCAAAGCACATCATCTCAGCTTCCCTATTATGAACGTTCTCTGCCACCTGTCCGCTAAAATAGATAGACGCTTGATGACTGGCACATACACAATGGGCTGAATGAATTCTTTCTATGCTGTACAAACCTGACACAGAATCTATATGATGAAGCAGTTCATGAGAAAATTGAATAGGCAGTTGGAGCGAATTGTGGAAAAATCTGAGGTTACTCACTCTGGCTTGAAGAATAGAATATCATGAGACAGGCAGATTTTTTTTAAATCAGTAAGGGAATTCAGAGTTTTAGGAAAGGCAGGAAAGGAGTTGAGAATTGTCAGATCAGACATGATGTAATTGAATGATGGAGCACACACAATGACTTGAATGACCTACCACTGCTATTACAAGTTACTGACTTCAAATCTTTCTAATTTTTACTTTAAAATGTGAGAAACAACTGAACGTTCTACACATGTTTTGGGTAACCTTATACATGAAATTCCAAAGACTAACATGCAGGTACAGCCAGCAATTCGGAAGGCAAATGGCATGTTGGCCTTTAATCCAAGGATGTTTAAGTACAATAAGGCATTGGTGAATTGTCCTGTATCAAATATTTGTTGTAAACATGCCTTTCAATCACTAGGCGATCCCCATATTACATTGACACCAATATTCAAATTCCAATTTTGCTTTTTAGGTTTCATCCCTGAACACACTTCTATATTATCAGAATGTTATCCAAAATACAAAAAGGAACTTGTTACAATGATAAACATTTTCAATTTCTTGGCTCATAAGAAGCAGTACCTTTATTTTCCTGTAAAACAAACCTTTTCAATAGAATTTCTTTGAAGTTATCCCTTCTAATATCTTCCAAGCTCACTTGGGAGAGAACCGTCTAATGTTTATCTGCAGTTAATAAAACATAACCAGCCAGTAGGAGGTGCATGTGGGCAGTGTTAAATTGATTTTGCGTTTTACTTTGAACATTTGGTTGCTGTGGTCAAACAAAGGTGTCACTTCAAAATTATTTTCCATAAACAACAAAAAAAAATGTTAAGCAAAGTATACCATTATCACACATGGAAGTTTTGACAAGCACGCCTTAGTCTAATCTGTTGATTGTAAACTGTATACTTAAACTGCTCAGGCTGTGCCTGAACAAACCTATAGTGCAATACAAAACCTTGGAATGCATTATAATCAAAAGGGCAATACATAAACTCGCTCCATCACATTGCTCCAAAATTCAAAGTCAAGTGAGGTAACTTAGATGTAGATACCAAGTATAAAGAATCCAGTTTTGTCACAATAGTTTAGGTGAGGGTATAGCAAAGAGGGCATAAAGAGGCTGCAGAGGGTTAGGGACAGATTAAATAAGTTGGCAAGGACACTGTAGATGGAAGAAATATGAAGGAGAGTGAAGTACTCATTTTTTGGAAGAAAATTTAAAGAAAAGAGTATGGTTGAATGGTGAGACATCAAGAACGGTTAATATTCAAAGGGAGCTTGTATGCAAAGTTTGCACGCAATTTCAAAGGCAAATGCTTTATCTTTTATTGCAACATGACTGGGAAGAGAAAGGATAAAGAAGTCTTACTGTAATGATACAAGGTAAATACCACTGTTCTCATTTCGACCCACCTTGTGGGCAGCAAGTTCCAGGTCATTGCAACTGTTCAAACAAGTTCTTCCCCACATTTCCCCTATATCTCTTGCCCAAACCTCAGAAATCAGTGTGCCTTATTCCTTGCACCATCAGCTAATGGGAACAGTTTTCTCTACCTTATCAGAACTCAACTTAGTACTTATGCACTTTTATCAAATCTCCCCCTCACTCTTTCTTCCTCTAAGGAAAACAACCCCACTCCTTCCAACTAATTCGGCACTGGAATTACTCTGCAACCTCTCCATAGAATCCCTACAGTGTGGAAACAGATCCTTCAGTTCAACAAATCTACAGCGACCCCTCCGAAGAGTATCCCACTAAAATCCACTCTCCAACTGTACCATTTACTCCTAACTAACACATCCCTGAACGTTATGGGCAATTTAATTTAGCAAGGCCAATTCACCTAACCTACACATCTTTGGACTGTGGGAGGAAACCGAAGCACCCAAAGGAAACCCACGCAGACATGGGGAGAATATGCAAACTCCACACAGACAGTTGCCCGAGGCTGGAATCGAACTTGGATCCCTGGCGCTGTGAGGCAGTGGTGCTAACCACTGAGCCACTGTGCACCCTCTCTAATGGGCCTTCATAACTTTTCTAAAGAATGGCAACAAGAACTGGAAACAATACTTTAGTTAATGCATCCATCTTCTATGGAATCCTTCAAACAATGCATCTATTAATTCTCTACTCTGTAGCTGTTCATTTTACACTTGTCCAACATCTGGTTCCTGGATAATGACATTGTTCCCCTTTTTGATACCCTGTTCCAAAATATTCCCACAATGAAATCTTCTACCCACGTTTGCAGCCATCTAGATAGCTGTCTCTTTCATTTTCTCAATCACAGAGAAGACCATCAGTTCCTTGCATGCCTCACCACTAACCTTACCATTCTACAACACTACTTCCTTCTAACCCAAGAAGGAGGGCAGGAAAAATTTCTGGCTGTAAGAGCTGCTCCTTTTTGAGATATTTTAGGTGTTGGAGGTGATTTCCTTGAATTCCAGGAGCAGCAATTACTGTTTTATATGCTGTTGCATTGTTTTGGAACTTTGGAAAAAAAAAGTCTAAATAACAGCAGTTGAAAAGGGAGAAGAGCAGACAAAGGAAGCACATGGTGAGGACAGTGCAGGGGAGAGAGAGAGAGAGAGAGAGAGAGAGAGAGAGAGAGAGA
>NC_057713.1:18769127-18771171 GCF_004010195.1 Chiloscyllium plagiosum
TGAGAGTGAGAGTGAGAGTGAGAGTGAGAGTGAGTGTGAGAGTGAGAGTGAGAGTGTGAGTGTGTTGGGATGGTTGCTGGTGTAGTTAAATATTTGGTCAGTGTTTGTCGGTTTTCTGTATACGCAGGTCTGTAGTTCTCCGTTGTCCGTTCTTTCGACTGTGACGTCCAGGAATACGAGTTTGTTGTCAGTTTCTTCCTCTTTGGTGAACTTTCTGCCTGTGAGGGTGTTGTTGATGATGTTAAACGTCTCTTCTATCTTATTTCGTTTTGTGATGACAAAGGTGTCATCTACGTAGCGGACCCAGATTTTTGGTTTGATGGTTGGTAGGGCTGTTTGTTCTAGTCTTTGCATTACCGCTTCTGCTATGAATCCTGATAGCGGAGATCCCATGGGTGTGCTGTTGGTTTGTTTGTAGATTATGTTGTTGAAGGTGAAGTGGGTGGTTGAGGCATAGGTCCATTAGCTTCATGATGTTTTCGTTGGTAATGTGATTGATGGTGGTTGGGGTGTGTGTGATCATCTCTTCTAAAAGTGTGGTAAGTGTTTCCTTTGCCAGGTCGATGCATTTGGAGGTGAACAGTACTGTTACGTCAAATGAGATCATTGTTTCGTCTTCCTCTATTTTGGTGTTTTTGATGATTTTTAGGAATTCCTGGGTGGAGTGGATGGAGTGCTGTGACTCTTCTACTAGGTATTTCAGTCTTGCGTGCAGTTCTTTGGCCAGTCTGTCAGTTGGTGCTCCGGTAGTGAGACTATGGGTCTGAGGGGGGCTCCTGGTTTATGGATTATTAGTAGTCCGTAGAATCATGGGGTGTTGGTCCTGTCTGGTTTCATTTTTTGGAATTCCGTCTTGTTTAATTGTCCGGAATTGTGTAATTTTCTTAGGAGATATGTAATTTTGTTTCCTCGTTGTGGGGTTGGGTCTAGCGCCACCTGTTGGTAGGTGTTGGTGTCTGCGAGTAGTGCATTGGCATTCTCTATGTAGTCCCTTCTGTTCAGGATGACTGTGAGCCGACCTTTGTCTGCAAGTAATATAACAATGTTTTTGCCTTTTTTGAGGTTTTCTAGGGTGTTCTTTCCTTGTGTGCTCAGTTTGTTTCCTTCCCTCTTTCAGCTCAGAGTAGGTGCAACTGTCTGTCTGATCGTTTGTTGAGTTTCTTCAGTGAGTTTGTTGTCCTTCAATGTGGTTTCGAATGCCGCTAGGAAATCCTTCTTGTCAGCGTCTCGGTAATTGAAATTTAGTCCTTTTATTACTACCAATTTTTCTGTGTCTGATCGGGTTCGGTCTGATAAGTTCTTTATACATGCCCCTGTGTTATCGGTTTTGTCTTTGTTTGCGAGTTTGTCAAGTTTTTCCTTCAGGTCCCAATTTTTCTTTTTCTGTGCCGCAGAATGCTCCGAGAACTAATCAATGACGCCCACCACAGACTCCGAAAATACAACCGGGATATTCAAACAAGCAACAAATCAAGAATGGACAGATGTGGTAGAACGAGCCATAAACACCAAACAATGTCAAAAACAGAAAAAGAAAAATCGGGACCTGAAGAAAAAAACTTGACAAACTCGCAGATAAAGGGACTGCTGGAAAACGGGAAGCCTTCAGAAATGAGATAACAAGAATCCAGGGAAAGTATATTTTTGTCAGGGTGAAAGGGAAGGCTGGTAGGTACAGAGAATGCTGGATGACTAAAGAAATTGAGGGTTTGATTAAGAAAAAGAAGGAAGCATATGTCAGGTATAGACAGGATAAATCGAGTGAATCCTTAGAAGAGTATAAAGCAAGTAGGAGTATACTTAAGAGGGAAATCAGGAGGGCAAAACGGGGACATGAGATAGCTTTGGCAAATAGAATTAAGGAGAATCCAAACGGTTTTTACAAATATATTAAGGACAAAAGGGTAACTAGGGAGAGAATAGAGCCCCTCAAAGATCAGCAAGGCGGCCTTTGTGTGGAGTCACAGAAAATGGGGGAGATACTAAATGAATATTTTGCATCAATATGTACTGTGGAAAAGGATATGGAAGATAGAGACTGTAG
>NC_057713.1:18771991-18772281 GCF_004010195.1 Chiloscyllium plagiosum
TGTGTACAATTCTGGTCTCCTTCCTATCAGAAAGATGTTGTGAAACTTGAAAGGGTTCAGAAAAGATTTACAAGGATTTTGCCAAGGTTGGAGGATCTGAGCTACAGGAGAGGCTGAACAGGCTGGGGCTGTTTTCCCTGGAGCGTCAGAGGCTGAAGGGTGACCTTATAGAGGTTTAAAAAATTATGAGAGGCATGGATAGGGTAAATAAAGTCTTTTCCCGGGGGTCGGGGAGTCCAGAACTAGAGGGCATAGGGTGAGAGGGGAAAGATATAAAAGAGACCTAAGGG
>NC_057713.1:18772342-18780647 GCF_004010195.1 Chiloscyllium plagiosum
AATAGGAAGGGTTTGGAGGGATATGGGCCAGGTGCTGGCAGGTGAGACTAGATTGGGTTGGGATATCTGGTCGGCGTGGACGGGTTGGACCGAAGAGTCTGTTTCCATGCTGTACGCCTCTATGACTCTGTCTCTCTCACTGGGGGAAGGAAACTAACCAAGTGTCTTCAAAATACCCAAAACCAACCTCCTCCATTCACGGTCTCAACTCACAACATGCTCCCCTGATATGGACAACTTTGGCTGCCAAGTTAGGAAGGGTCCTCAAGTAAAAGACAGATTTTTTTTTCAACAACTTTAGTTTATCTTCTGCTCAAAATAAATTGCAAAATAACTACCAGAAAGTTGACAGGAGGGTACACAATCCATGCTAATGATGAAGACAGACTGCTATTATGTATAACCATAAATTTAATACTAAAACTTGAATTATGTGCATTTGTTTCTTAGTTTACTTATTGGTTTCAAATGAAGCTTTCTAAAATCAATAAATCTTAGGATACCTTTAATGTTATGTTTTTGCTTAGAGCTGAAGCATGCAAAATTTTACTTCTGTCTTGAGCTTTACCCACCCAAATCTTCGATGATTAATATTATGAGCTACAGCAACTACAGCACATGTGGCTATACACAGAGTGGCAAGTTAAAGCAGCAATGTCCAAGCCTAGGGAAACTTGTGACTTTCACATTCATCAAGTTAAGAGCAAAGGAAGCTGAAAGGAAGCACATGAAAAGAAATTCTACATGTAAATATGTAGAAACAAAATCTAAAAGTTGAAAATGCTATTGAAATGCCGCTGCATCTGTTGTCACTGTTGTCAATGGAATTTTTTTTCCCAAGTGAGGAAGACAAGTCCATTGTTATCCTTGCTACTATGAATTGCAGGAAGGGAATAATCAGCACAGGCTTTACGTCATGACCTCATGGTTCTCTACAAGGTGAAGGAGATGTGGCATTTTGCCCTTTTTCATGGCTAATTTCCGTTAACTAATATATAAATATATTGAAGAGTTCCATAAATTTAACTGGTGTTTGATAACCAGCTCCTTCCACTTTCATGAAAGTCAAGACAGAAAACACTGCTCTTTGAGCTATTTCCAAAAAATCAGATTAAAACTGGTGAACCAGTAGACAAGTGCTCAAAATGGGTAAAAACAAGGACTATAGATGCTGGAAACCAGGGTCTAGATTAAAGTGGTGCTGGAAAAGCACAGCAGGTCAGGCAGCATCCGAGCAGCAGGAAAATCGACGTTTCGGGCAAAAGCCCTTCATCAGGAAGTGCTCAAAATGGCATTACAAAAACCTGTCTCTAGTACAACAATTTGTATTCATATTGCAAGGTGCTTTCCCCAGCAGTCTGTCAAATGTAATTGGAAATTGAACCACAAAAATGACCAAAAGCTTGGTCAGAGGGCTAAGCTTTAAGAACAATTGAAAGCATAGAAGCTTTCAGAGGGAATTCCACAGCTGAAGGTCTCAATAGTGTTTTTCTTAAATTTGTTCACAGGATGTGCAGTTAACTGGCCAGGCCAGCATTTATTGTCCAACCTCAATTGCCAAGAGGGAAGAGTCAGCTACATTGCTATGGGTCATGTATAGACCAGCCAAGGTAAGGCTAGCAGATTTCCTTCTCTAAAACGAAATGTTAGTGAACCAGATGAGCTTTTACAACAATTGACAGTTTTTACATGGTTGTCATTAGACCAACTTTTCATTTCAGATTTTTTAATTGAATTTAAATTTCATCAACTCCCTGGTGGAATTAGAACTTTTGTTCTCAGAACACTGGCTAAGGTTCTGAATCCACAGACATGACTACTTTGCTATCACCTCCGAAAACGTGACCTAATTTAAAATTGGGAATACAGAAGTAAACAGAGGCCAGAATTAGAGAACATACAGATCACAGACGACTGTAAATTAGAGAGATAAGGAGGAACAAGCCCCTCAAGTAAGTCATTTCTCAAGTAAGTAAATTTCAATTGTTTAAGATAGCGAGTACAGGAGAGAATGGTGAACAGGACTTGAAGCAAGTTAGGATATGGGCAGCAAAGACTGGGATCATGTCTATGGAGAGGGGAATGAGGAAGACGAGCTAGGAGTGCATTGGAGTAAGTGAGGTCCAGAGGTAACAAAGGATTTCACAACATGAGATAAACTGAGATCAGACTGGAGTTGAGTAATTCCCTAAGTTGAAACAGATGCTCTTAGTGACAACACAATGAAGTCAGAAGCTCATGTCTGGGCCAAATATGATATTATGTGCAGTTCTGGAATTCACATTATAGGAAGGATGTGATGGCACTGGAGAGGATGTTGCCTGGGCTGAAGAGTTTCATTTATGGAGAGAGGTTGGACACTTTGGGGTTGTTTTTCCTTGGAGTACAGGAGACTGAGAGGACACAGCATGGAAACAGACCCTTTGGTCCAACCAGTCCATGATGACCACAATCCCAAACTAAACTAGTCCCACATTCCACGCAGTAATGGGTTCATAATATTTCTTACTACAACAGTTAAGCAACTTGAGCACAATGATTTTACCAATAGTGCAGTTAAGTTACCCAAGTTTTTGGGAAGCTTTCATTCCAACATTTGTGGTCATATCAGAATTTTCTTTTAGATAAGATTACCAACAATGTGGAAACAGGCCCTTCGGTCCAACAAGTCCACAGTGACCCTCCAAAGACAAACCCACCCAGATCATCTCCCTCTGACTAATGCACCTAACACTATGGGCAATTTAGCATGGCCAATCCACCTGACCTGCACATCTGTGGATTATGGGAGGAAACCCACGCAGACATGGAGAGAATGTGCCAACTCCACACAGTCACCCGAGGCTGGAATTGAACCCAGGTCCCTGGCAATTGTGAGGCTGCAGTGCTCATCACTGAGTCACCGTGCCGCCCCAAAGTTACCACAATTTACACAAAATTTCCACAAGTTACAGAAATATGCCAATGCTGTAGAAATACTAGTTAATTGCTGATGTGTCCATATTCATAGCAGACAGAACATCATGAACGCAAACAGACTTTTTTTTTTTTACAGATTATTTCAAATCAACAACTCAACCACTATGTGATGATCTTTCTTCAAAAGCCTCCAATTATTTCTGGTCACTTTGTTTTCTGTAAAGTTGTTACACGATTAATCAGATTACAGATCAGAGCTGAAAAATGTGTTGCTGGAAAAGCACAGCAGGTCAGGCAGCATCCAAGGAGCAGGAGAATCGACGTTTCGGGCATAAGCCCTTCTTCAGGGATTAGGAGGGTGTGCCAAGCAGGCTAAGATAAAAGGTAGGGAGGAGAGACTTGGGGGAGGGGTGTTGGGAATGCGATAGGTGGAAGGATAAATTAAGAGGTACCAGAGGTAACGGTACAGCAACAGCAAGAGAAACAATTTGCAGGGATTTTCTGGCTATGACTAGATAGAAGGAAAAGTGGTCATGCAAGTAGTTTGATTGAGCTGGACAACAGTCTCTGGAGAAGAACAGGGTGATGAACTATTGTGAAGTTTGCAGGCAGGTCCAGGAAGGACTAAGAGTTTAGGCAGGGAATAAAGGGATACGGACGGGTGCAGACAGGTAGGATTAGCTTAGAAAGGCATCATGGTCAGCACATACATAGTAGGGCCAAAAAAATCTGTTCTTGTGGTGTACTGTTCTATGTTCTATGAATGATTATCTTTTCCAGAGTCACAGTGTGCCATTTGTGACTTTGAAGAAACCTGTTTTTGATATTATGACAGAGTGAAACTAGATTATAGGAATTCAGACATGGAGTTTCTGGAAAAAAAGGGCATGGATTTGCAAGGCAAACATGCTTAAGGACTTGGGAAGAGGAAACTAAAGACGGAATTGGGCTGATGGTTTGAAAAGATGATGGGGTCAAGGACAAAGTTTCCTTTAAGTGTTGTTGTATGTAGCCCCTTTCTCAATATGGTTTTATCCACAAATTCTCCTCCAAACCATATATTATCCTGACTTGGAACTCTAATGCAAAGAATAGATTGTGAAATAAACTCAGTGGGTCTGGATGCATCTGAGGAAAGAGAAACAGAGTTAACATTTCAAGTCCCAGAGACCCTTCTCCAGTAATTTCTGCTTTTGTTTGTTTCAGATCTCCAGCACAAGTAGTTCTTTGTTTTCTGGAACTATAAGGCTGTTTCTTTGCTGTTATTGTGTTAAAATCCTGAAAATCCCTAATAGCACTGTGGATCCCTGGGACAGCAGCTCATGGCCAATTGCCCTTGCTGGAACAGCCAGTGCTGTTCACATCCCACAAATGAATTTTAAAAAGTTGACGATTTTGGTCTTATATTCACCAGAACTAGTCCATGCTGCCCACTCAGCATGGACCAGTTTGAGCCGGAGGGCCTGTATCCATGCTGTATGACTCAGTTGATCTTAAAACATGGCTCATTTACACTTGGAGGAAGTATCATACATCCATGGTTAAAGATCCTGTTTGCGAACAAAAGGAACAGCCTTGTATTTTTTTTGTATTATCCGGGTGCTATTTTAGCCTCTGAATCTCTGTTCCTTCTCCTGTTATATAAATTTTATGATTATTGAAAATATGGAATTTTAACATTTGTACTGGTGACTAAAAGATGAAAAGCGTCAACTATTTTTACTCATTTATGGGAAAATTGGAGGTGTAGTGGACAGCGAAGAGGGTTACCTCAGATTACAACAGGATCTGGACCAGATGGGCTGAGAAGTGGCAGATGGAGTTTAATTCAGATAAATGTGAGTTGCTGCATTTTGGGAAAGCATACCTTAGCAGGACTTATACACTTAATGATAAAGTCCTAGGGAGTGTTGCTGGACATAGAGACGTTGGAGTGCAGGTTTATAGCTCCTTGA
This sequence comes from Chiloscyllium plagiosum, assembly GCF_004010195.1. Lineage (NCBI taxonomy): Eukaryota > Metazoa > Chordata > Chondrichthyes > Orectolobiformes > Hemiscylliidae > Chiloscyllium > Chiloscyllium plagiosum. Next base: position 18,777,217 of record NC_057713.1, read on the forward strand.
AAGTAGAGTGGCAGGTAGGTAGAATAGTGAAGGCAGCTTTTGGTATGCTTATCCTTTATTGGTCAGAGGAGTTGGGAGGTCACGTTGCAGCTGTACAGGACATTGGTAAAGCCCATTTTGGAATATTGCATGCAATTCTGATCTCCTTCCTATCAGAAGGAAGTTGTGAAACTAGAAAGGATTCAGAAAAGATTTACAAGGATGTTGCCAGGTTTGGAGGATTTGAGATAAAGGGAGAGGCTGAATAGGCTGGGGCTGTTTTCCCTGGAGCGTCAGAGGCTGAGGGGGTGACCTCATAGAGGTTTATAAAATCATGAGCAACACAGAGAAAATAAATAGACCAAGTCTTTTCCCTGAGTTGGAAAAGTCCAGAACTGGAGGGCATAGGTTTAGGGTGAGGGGGAAAAGTATAAAAGGGACCTAAGGGGCAATGTTTTCACGCAGAAGATGGAGCGTGCATGGTATGAGCTGCCAAAGTGGTGTTACAGGGTGGTACAATTGCAACATTTAAAAGGCATCTGGATGGGTATATGAATAGGAAAGGTTTAGAAGGAAATGGGCCAAGTGCTGGCAAATAGGACTATATTGAGTTGAGATATCTGGTCAGCATGGACGAGTTGGACCGAAGGGTCTGTTTCCATGCTGTACATCTCTATGACTCCAAGTGCAGTAGACAAATAACACCAAGTCCTGCAAATAACTTGATAAATTTTCAATATTCTGTTTTTAATGATGTTGGTTAAAGGTCAAATGTTGATCAAGAGCAATATACTGCTCCTTTTCGAACGTTGCAAAACAGGCCTTTATTTACAGCCTCTTGTGAAAGATGGTCCATTTAACAGCATGGCACTCTTTTATGATAAAACAATCAAATTTTCTCAAGCCTCTAAACATGGGTCATTGAAGGCACAGCTTTCAAAATGAGGTAAGGATGCTATCAGTATACGAAAGCTATATTTGCCTCCTCAGAGATTCAAGGAAGAAAGTTTGCAAAATGTTTGAGCACTTCTGGTTTCAATTTCCCTGCTTCAGGATGTTAAATTTGTGAACCAGTATCCAAGTTGCAGGCTTCCCGAATCCTAACACTTTTAAGCTCTGTGCACTTGATGAGAAGTAATTGGAGGTGACAGAAAATAAAGCATCAACCTGTCGTTACCCTATGGGCACACAAATGAATTAGGAAATGGCAGAATTATTTATAACTTGTTAATCTTTAGAGGAAAACTTAGAGTAACTTGGAAAGTGTTGAAAACCTACCACTGGAGCTAATTTATCAAAAAGAACTATGCTTAGCTAATTGTGGTGAGTCCCCACACAATGTGGAATACATCCAATTAATCATAACTTGTAACTCTATCCTTTCCTTCTTAATGTTTCTCCACATTGCTGATATTCTGTGGATTAGCCTCTCTTTTACTTTCTCCAATCTTTCTTTCCTTTCCATGGTTTTTCTTTCTGTATACCTTTTGACATTGCATCAGCACATTCCAATTCACTTTGCTTCTCATGCCAAATTATTTTTTAAATCAAGTCTTAACAATTAAAGAGGAAGGGGCTGTTTATTCGACTATTCACCAAGATCCTAGAAACCCTATACTCAATGCCACTATACGCTGGTACTTCCACTGAGGTTTTAGCAATTTCTTGCCAAATTTATTCAGACAAATCTACCGGATAGGGCATGCCGCAAGGTGCCCTGATCAGCAATATCTGGCCAAATATAGCTATCGCGAATACACATAAGAAAAGCTTTACAACAAGACAAAAGCCAGTTGTTTGCAAATTCACAGTATCAATAGCACACTACACAACTATTTGACATTACAGGCCTGAATTAATTATGGACTGCTGCCCATGGTTCCTTGATTGAGACAGTTCACACTGTTTTTGCTTTAGCATGCTTGGCCAGTCAAGCTCAGAAGTATAAGCCACCTTTTGGTCATTTTCTTCAGTCTATTATCAGTTTAAATCATTATCACATATAAAATATATATTTTGGTTTGATTAATTGCATCCTCAGATCCTCAAATAGGTAGCTACAGAGATAGTGGAAACATTGGTTATAATTTTCCAAAAAATCCTTGGATTCTGGCAAAGTACCAAAGGATTGGAAAACTGCCAACGTGACAAGGGAAGGAGGCAAGAAGCAGATAACGATAGGCTGATGAGCTTAACATCTATTATTGGAAAAGTATTGTAATCATTATTAAGGAACTAGAGTCATAGAGTCACAGAGATGTACAGCATGGAAACAGACCCTTTGGTCCAACTCGTGCATGCCGACCAGATATCCTAACCTAATCAAGTCCCATTTGCCAGCACTTGGCCCATATCCCTCCAAACCTCTCCTATTCATATAAGCATCCAGATGCCTTTTAAATGTTGCAATTGTACGAGCCTCCACTACCTCCTCTGGCAGCTCATTCCATACATGCACCACCCTCTGTGTGAAAATGTTCCCCCAAGGTCCCTTTTATATCTTTCCCCTTTCACCGTAGACCTATGCCCTCTAATTCTGGACTCCCCCAACCCAGGGAAAAGACCTTGTCTATTTATTCTATCCATGCCCCTCATGATTTTAGAAACCTCTGAAGGTAATCCGACGCTCCAGGGAAAACAGCCCTCTCCCCATCACTCAAATCCTCCAACCCTGGCAACATCCTTGTAAATCTTTTCTGAACCCTTTCAAGTTTCACAACATCCTTCCGATAGGAAGGAGACTAGAACTGCACAGAATATTCCAAAATGGCCGAACCAATGTCCTGTACAGCCACAACAGGATTCTCTGGGAAGCAAGGGAGGAGATTGCAGAGCCATTGGCCTTGATTTTTATGTCCTCGTTGTCTACAGGAGTAGTAGTGCCAGAAGATTGGAGGATAGCAAATGTGGTTCCCTTGTTCAAGAAGGGGAGGGGAGTAGGGATAGCCCTAGTAACTATAGGCCGGTGAGTCTCACTTCTGTTGTGGGCAAAATCTTAGAGAGAATTGTAAGGGATAGGATTTATGAACATCTGGATAGGAATAATGTGATTAAGGATAGTCAGCATGGTTTTGTGAAGGGAGGTCGTGCCTCACAAACCTTATTGAATTCTTTGAAAAGGTGACGAAGGAGGTTGATGAGGGGAAAGCGGTAGATGTGGTATATATGGATTTTAGTAAGGCGTTTGATAAAGTTCCCCATGGTAGACTACTGCAAAAAACACGGAGGTATGGCATTGAGGGTGAGTTGGAGGTTTGGATTAGGAATTGGCTAGATGGAAGAAGACAGAGGGTAGTAGTTGATGGCAAAGTTTCTTCATGGAGTGCCGTCACTAGCGGTGTTCCGCAAGGATCTGTTTTGGGACCATTGCTGTTTGTCATTTTTATAAATGACCTGGAAGAGGGGTTAGAAGATTGGGTGAGCAAGTTTGCGGATGATACGAAAGTCAGAGG
>NC_057713.1:18781043-18806815 GCF_004010195.1 Chiloscyllium plagiosum
GGGGTAGTTATAGGACAGATGTTAGGGGTAGGTTCTTTACTCAGCGAGTTGTGAGTTCATGGAATGCCCTGCCAGTAGCAGTGGTGGACTCTCCCTCATTATGGGCATTTAAGCGGGCATTGGATAGGCATATGGAGGATAGTGGGCTAGTGTAGGTTAGGTGGGCTTGGATCGGCGCAACATCAAGGGCCGAAGGGCCTGTACTGCGCTGTATTCTTCTATGTTCTATGTCCTATAACATGACCTCCCAACTCTTGTACTCAATGCTGTGACCAATAAAGAAAAGCATACCAAATGCCTTCTTCACTATCCTACCTACCTGCGTCTCTACTTTCAAGGAGCTATAAACCTGCACTCCAAGGGACTAATAGCAGAACATTTAGAAAATCATAATTTCATCAAGCAGAGTCAGCATGGTTTAATGAAAGGGAACTTGTGGCTGACCATTTTATTAGAGTTTTCAAGAAAGTTTCAATGACAGTGGTAGAAATGTTTTACTAGGACTTCCAAAAGGCATTCAACAAGAAACTGCACAAACAGTTTAGCCACAAACGAACAGCCCAAATTTTTGGAGGTAGTATATTGATATGGATAGAGAATTGGCTGATGGGCAGTAAACAGAGTGGAGGTAAGGGATTCTTTTTCAGGTCATCAACCCATGACCAGTGGATTCCACAAGAATCAGTGTTGGGGCTACAATTCTTTACAACATATATATTAAAGGAGGAAGGAATGTACTGTAGCCACATTTGCAAATGACACAAAAACAAGCGGAAAGGCCAGTTGAGCGAGGCATATAAATATCTTGCAGAGATATTAAATAAGCAGGCAAAATCTTGGAAATGGAGTATAATTTAGTAAAATGGGAATTCGTTCATTTGGAAGGGAGAACAAAAGAACAGATAGTATTTATTCTTACTCATATGGAGAAAAACTGCAGAACGGCTGTGCCAACCATGACGACATTCTACACTAATCCCACCTCAAAGGCTAATGGAATGTTGGCCCTTATTTGAAGGGCTTTGGAATATAAGAGTAGGGAAGTATTATTGCAACTGTACAAAATGCTGGTGAGACCACATCTGGAGTGCAGCTCTGGTCCCCTTTTCTATTTCATTGCACATAGTTCAGAGACGGTTCGCTAGAATGATATCCAGAGTAGAGGGATTGCTTTATGAGCAAAGGCTAAACAGATTGGGAGTCTATTCACTGAAATTCAAAAGAATGAGAGGTGATCTCACTGAAATGAATTAGATTCTTAAGGGGCTTAACTGGGTAAAGGCAGAGAGGAAATTTTCCCTCATGAGACAGTCTAGGATTACAGGGCATAATCTCAAAATAAAGGGGCGCCAATTTAAGGTTAAGATGAGGAGGAATTCCTTCTCAAACGGTTGAGAGCCTTAGGGACTCCTTGGCACAGAATCTGTGGGGCAGAGTCCTTGTGAATACTTAAGGTTAAGATAGATAGATTCTTTATAGTCTGGGTATCAAGAATTCCTGGGAAAATGCAAGAAAGTGCATAAGAGGAAAGATAGATCAGCCAAGATCCTATGGAATGGTGGAGCAGGCTGAAGGGCTGAATGGCCTAATCTTTTACCTATGCCAGTCTACCAAATTGTCTTGATTCTTTGTAATTCGTCTACTGGCATAACAGATCCCCAGCACATTCCATCTCGCCAGCCCTATACTCATCCCTGGAACACCTGCATAGCAAGGATACTTACATCAGGTTCCTACTTATTGATAACAGTTTCACCTTCAACACTCATCTTTAAATTCGGATACCTAGATTTTGGTTCTTCCTTCTATAACTGGATTCACGACTTCCTTACCCATAGATTGCATTCACTGAGAATAGGCAACATCTCCTCCACCATAATCCTCAACAGCAGTGCCTGGCAAGGCTGGGTACTCAGCTCCCTACTATAGATTAGATTAGATTACTTACAGTGTGGAAACAGGCCCTTCGGGCTAACACGTCCTCCGAAGAGCAACCCACCCAGACCCACTCCCCTACGCCTAACACTATGGGCAATTTAGCATGGCCAATTCACCTGACCTGCACATCTTTGGACTGTGGGAGGAAACCGGAGCACCCGGAGGAAATCCATGCAGACTCGGGGAGAATGTGCAAACTCTACACAGACAGTTGCCCGAGGCGGGAATTGAACCCAGGTCCCTGGCGCTGTGAGGCAGCAGTGCTAATCACTGAGCCACCATGCCCACCCTATACTCCTTATACACTCAACTGTGGCCAAATTCCACCCCAACTCCATTTAATTGTTTGCTGACAACACCATTATAGGGCAGATCTAAAACAACAGTTTCGGATGGTTGAGAGCATCAAGTTCCTGAGAGTGATGACCACCAACAGCCTGTGTTGAAACACCTAAGTCAATGCAATTGTCAAGAAAACACAACATCTTTACTTCCTCAGAAGGCTCAGGAAATTTGGCATATTCACAAGGACTCTCATCAAGTTTTATTGATACACCATAGGAAGAATTCTATCTGGGTGCGTTACTGTGGTTTGACAACTGCTCTTCCCAAGAACAAAACTACAGAGAGTCGTGAATATAGCCAAGTCCATCACATAAACTAGCCTTCCATCCAGTGACTCCACCATTACTTCCCACTGCCTCGGGAAAACATAATTATATTTTCTTCCGTCAGGCAGAAGTTTTAGAAGTTTGTGTATATCTGCAAATAGGAAGAATAGCTTCTTCCCTGCAGTTATTAGGCTTCTGAATGGACCTCTCAAATATTAATTTAATGTCAATTTCACTTTCTGCAGCTGTAATGTTGTATTCCTCGCTCTGTTCTATTACCCTTTTGTACTTTGTATGGTATGATCAGCCTGTATCGCACACAAAGCAAAACTTTTCTCTGTAAATCAAATCAATTTCTCATAGTCTTACACTGATATTACTATTTATTGAATAATGAAAGAAATATATTCTGGATAAGGCATCTTGGGAGCTGAACAAAGTTTATTTTCAAAGAATTTTTTTAAGGTGTTATCCTGTAAATTTGTTTTTTTTCCCATAGGTAAATTTAATACTTCCAATTAAATCCAGTTTGTAGATTTAGCCAGAGTCTGCAATTGTGGAGTTTTATTCCTATTGAAGTGAACTGGAACACATGGAAGTTTTTTTGCCCTGAAATGCACTGCTTTCATTATGGCACATCGAAGATTGTAGGTTTGACATCATTCAAAAGCAGCTTTGTGTCCTCAAAGAATAAAGAAAGAAATGGAATAGAAACAAAATAATATCTGTATGGCAGTAAGGAATTGCCCTTGGAGTTGCTATCAGAAAACAATAATTGTAAGATTTGAGAATTTCCAGCTTTCAATGCTTGAGACTTATTTAAAACTTGCTGATGACAAAAAAGACAATGTATAAGGTATTGCAGATATGCATCAATCCGCATACATGCAAGCAAGGACATTAAATTTCAACTCTTTTCCTCAGAATATTTTCTCATACAAGTCTTATTCAATCCTAGCAAAATTATGAGAGTCTGAATTCACAGGAGATCTAGAATGGTGGTTATTATAATAATGCTAACTTGGTACCTGATGAATACATGTAGAAAGAATCACTTTCACCTGCAAACCTTTGGAAAGTTTCATGTAAATAAAAAGGTTGAAAATACATTCGGTACAGAAGGCATTTGGTATGCTTGCCTTTATTGGTCAGTGCATTGAGTATAGGAGTTAGGAAGTCATGTTGCAGCGGTGCAGGCCACTTTTGGAATACTGCATGAAATTCTGGTCTCCCTACTATAGGAAGGATGTTGTGAATCTTGAAAGGGTTCAGAAAATATTTATGTTGCCAGGGTTGGAGCTATAGGGGGAGGCTGAGGCTGTTTTCCCTGGACTGTTGGGTGCTTAAGGGTGACCTTATAGAGGTTTAGAATCATGAGGGGTGTGGACATGGGAAAAAGACAAGGTCATTTCCCTGTTGGGGGGGTGGAAAGAGTCCAAAACCAGAGGGTTTCAAGTGAGAGGGGAAAGATATAAAAAGGACCTAAGGGGCAACATTTTCAAGCAGTGGGTGGTGCATGCATGGAATCAGTTGTCAGAAGAAGTGGTGGAGGATGGTACAATTGCAACATTTAAAAAGCATTGGATGGGTATATGAATAGGAAGGTTTGGAGGGATATGGGCCAAATGTTGGCAAATGGGACGAGATTTATTTAGGATATCTGGTCAGCATGGACAAGTTAGACCAAAGGATCTGTTTCCATGCTGTACAGCTCTATGACTGTATGACATTACACCCAGAGTTTGAAAGAAAACACATCACATAAAGCCCAACCTCACGTCCAACAATGCATCACTCCCACTCCTCACATGAAAATGCTGATTCTTAAGGAGATTTAGCTCCTCGTGCACTCGTGCACTCATATAGCTTCTTTACTCATGGTGACACTTGACAAGTGATGTCCAGAAATTGGTGCTTTGCATACTGCCACTTATGATTCTGATATAAACAGTGTTTTTGGAAATATAGTAACTAAATTTGTACCTGATATAAATTCTGTGAAAGAGGTAAGAATGGAGGCATGCAATCTGTTACAAAGTGATTTAGATCCACTGGAGGGAATTGGGCTATAAAATGGCATTGACATTTATCTAGCTGAATGCACTGACAACGCAGATTATGAATGTCATTCAAAGCAAATGATACTGAAAGGAGTTGCACAGATCACAATCAGTGCAGGGAAACTGGAACTCAAGCAAACAAAGTACAGAAAATCGGAGCATGTTAATTCAGATTAAAGTGATTTTGTCCAATTTGTAGGACATACAGGGAATCAATTGATAAGATCACAAAGCACTTTAGATAACAGGCAGAACAGCCTCACAGCACCAAAGACTGAGGTTCAATTCCAAACATTGGGTGACTGTGTGGGGTTTGCACATTCCCCCTGTGCCTGCATAGGTTTCTGCCATATTCTCGGATTTCCTCCCACCAACCAAACATGCAGATTAGATGAGTTTGCCTTAATAAATTTTGCCCCAAAGTATCCAGGGTTGTGCCGGCTACGTGGATTAGTTATGGTAAATGGAGGTTATGGAGACTGGGTGAGGAGTATCAGTCTGGCTGGGATGTTATTTCTCTCACATTGGATTTAAAAAACTCTGTTTGCAGAAAATGTGGCTTTTGGATTGCCAGATTTGGAGCAGTGTACCTGTACTGGATTGAATCAGTAAAACTAATTCAGTATAAATACAATTTGACCCTTCTGAGATTCTGGATGTAACTTTGCTCGCTGAGCTGGAAGGTCCGTTTTCAGAGGTTTTATCACCATACTAGGTAACATCATCAGTGAGTCTCCGGTGAAGCACTGGTGGTATGGCCCGCTTTTTATTTATGTGTTTAGGTTTCCTTGGGTTGGTGAAGTAATTTCCTGTTCTTTTTCTCAGGGGAGGATAAATGGGATCAAAGTCAATGTGTTTGTTGATCGAGTTCCGGTTGGAGTGTCATGCTTCTAGAAATTCTCGGTGCGTGTCTCTTTTTGGCTTGTCCTAGGATGGACTTGTTGTCCCAGTTGAAGTGGTGTCCTTCCTCATCTATATGTAAAGATACTAGTGAGAGTGGGTCATGTCTTTTTGTGGCTAGTTGATGTTCATGTATCCTGGTGGCTAGTCTTCTGCCTGTTTGTCCAATGTAGTGTTTGTCACAGTTCTTGCAAGATATTTTGTAAATTACATTAGTTTTGTTTGTTGGCTGTGTAGGGTCCTTCAAGTTCATTAGCTGATGTTTGGTGGGTTTTTGGGCTATCATGATGCCAAGGGGCCTGAGTAGTCTGGCAATCATTTCAGAGATGTCTTTGAGGTAGGGGAATGTGGCTAGGGTTTCTGGACGCGTTTTGTCTGCTTTTTGTGTTTGTTGCTGAAAAATTGGCGGATTTTGTTAATTGGATACCTGTTCTTTTGAATACACTGTATAGGTGATTTTCCCCTGCTCTTCATAGTTCCTCTGTGCTGCAGTGTGTGTGGGCTAATTAAAATAATGTTCTAATGCAGCTTAGTTTGTAGGTGTTGGGATGATTGCTTCTGTAGTTCAGTATTTGGTCTATATGTTTTCCTATAGATGCTGATTTGAAGTTCGCCATTGGCTGTTCGCTCTACTGCAACATCTAGGAATGGCAGTTTGTTGTTGTTTTGCTCCTCTTTAGTGAATTTTATGCCAGTAAGGGTATTATTGAGGGTCTTGAAGGTTTCCCCTAATTTGTTTCGTTTAGTGATGACAAAGGTGTCATCCATGTAGCGGACTTAAGAGTTTGGGTTGGATGTTTAGCAGAGCTGTTTGTTCAAATCTCTGCATTACTGCCTCAGCTAAGAGCCCTGATATCGGAGATCCCATGGCTGTTCCGTTGGTTTGTCTGTAGGTTTTGTTGTGAAAGGTGAAGTGAGTGGAATGGCAGAGGTACACTAGCTTGATAATATTGTCTTTGCGGCTGAAGTTGGTGGTGTTTGGTATATGTGTCTTTGGTTCTTCTAACAGTGTGGTCAGTGTTTCCTTGGCCAGGTTGATGTTGATGGATGTGAATTGGTCTGTTACGTCAAAGGAGACCTTGGGAAATGACATCACCAATCCAAGGAAACCTAAACACAAATAAAAAGTGGGCTATACCACCAGTGCTTCACCGGAGGTTCACTGATGATGTTACCTAGTGTGGTGACAAAACGTCTGATAACGAACCTTCCAGCTCAGTGAGCAAACTTACATCCAGAACCTCAACCTGAGCTGCAAATCTTTTCAAAACTCACCTTCTGAGATTGTCCAGCCATTGTTCAGACTCAATCTGAATGAATGAGTTAAGTTCCATCATGCTAAGAGGACAGAAAAGTTCTATCCCCCTGGAAAATATTCATAAGAGCTTCCTATCTTATGGAATTGAATGTATTTACTTCACAAAAGCATAGATTTGGAAGAGACCTGACAGAAAATCATTTACCAAATAGTGGAAGGATCAGGTATTTATACTTGTCAATTGATTATTTCAGTTCAACAGATTGTGGAGGATAAGTGGACACATGTGTTTAAACTAAAACACTCATTGTTCAGCACCTTTTCCTTATCCCCCAGAATGCAGGGTCAGCTCATGCTGACTCTCCACAAGTAGAAAGTTGAATGACCTTACTGGATGGTGGAGCAGGCTCAAAAAGATCCAAATGGCCTACTCCTGCTCCCCATCAAAATCCACAGGAGCTCTTCAATGGGGAGTAGTTCATATCATGTAAAAGGCAAGCGGTTTCACAGAATCACATGGTTCACATGATCATCTGGTTGATTAATTACCTGTGGAGGTCAGAGGAATTTCCCAGAGCATCTTTTTTCTCATATTGATGCCTAGTCTGGCTATTTTTTGCCACTCCCAATGACAGAACATGGAGGAGCAGAGAGGAAGATGAATTTATGATGGCCCATCATAATAAAAACAGTCTGGGTTAAAGTGGTATGTGTAGATTATCTCATTTTTAGAAAACAGGCTTGTGAAGATGATCAGGCTACGGATGATTTATGTACAGCATGGCCAAAGATCACGTACATGTAGCCATTGGCTGAACCACATAAACCAGCCTGGAAGTTGTCCAAATTCTCTGGATAATAGATGTGAGACAGAAACTTTGTTTGAACCAACACCCTCAAACCGGCAAAATTATATGCCTCAAATACTAGAAATATACTGCATTCTCATGATCTCTGAGAAGTGAGAAAGCTCTCTGCTAGTAAATTTAATAATGCAACTTTGCCTTCAATAAAAGTGATTGTTGTACTTTAATAACAACATAAGTGACGTGTATACACCCTGCCCTATGTTCAATTATTTAGTGTGTGCTTTTACATGGATTATGTGGACTTGTTGAACAGCTGATACATTCCTGGTCCCATAGTTGCCAGTTAATAAAAAGTTTGCTGCAGGTCTAAATCAGGAGATGGAGGGGAGAGTGTAATTTCTTGACGTTTCTATCACTGAGGAAGTGACTTTAAGCAAACAGATGGAGTTGTGGACTGATGGATTTCATTCCAATATCTTAAGAGGTAGCTAACGACCTAGAAGTTACATTACGCATTAATATATGTGTGGAAAAGTTTAATTAGACTGATAAGCAACAAATGCAACTCTTCAATTCAGGAAGGAAGGGAGGCATAAAACACGAACGATCGGCCAGTTAGCTTGAAGTCTGGTTTGGGGAATATGTTAGGGCCAATAAGAAAGAAGTTTTGGTTGCACAAGATAAGTAGTCATTCATAGTTTGGTCAAAGTTCAGTGATTTTTAAATTTTAAGTTGTCATAGACAAAAAAGTAGTTCTGAGAAAAGTTTGACATCCTTTGATTCAAAGAAAATACAAGGAATATTTTGCCCATTCTTCTTCCTTTACTGCCTTTGGAAAACAGCATTGTCAAATTAATTTACAACTGCATTTTCAAAATTCCAGTGTCTAGCCTTGGGCCCTCCAACAATGAAGCAGCTATTACTGTGCATCCCTTCATCTCTACCATCTCTATTAAACTACTTCTCTCTCTCACCCCAGTTTCTCCAAGTTCAAAGGACGCAGAATTGCAATATAATGCAGACAACTAGTTTAGCCATTCACGATCTGATTTGCTTGTACTGTACTAAATACAATACTCAGGTCCATACAATTGTTCACTATTGTACTATCTTTCTGGTGCATAACAAAAAATGCAAACCATTTTCTTAAACCCTTCTAGTATCAACCTTCTCCAACAAGTACAAGGAACTCACGGACTTATTTGACAGAAAGATTAAGACTTGGATTGGATAAAATAGAATATCCTTTATTATGCAAAAGTACAGGAGTACAAGGAAATGTTTTTACAATGGCTGCTTTTAATGGCACCATCTTAAGTACCTAGGTACAAATCTTGGATACAAAAGAGGAATAAAAGGAAAAGTAATAGCACTATTTAGTGTCTAAAAAATAAATTATAAATAAGATAGTTATAACGTAGGTAAAGGCTCTTCCCTGCCTGGCTGATGCAATGTAACTACAAAGCTGAACAAGTAGGCCATTTCATCAAGAGCTTTGATTGCACTAAAGAATTTTCAGCCCAATCTGAGCAGCTGAGATAATTTACAACGTTCTAAATAAAAGTTAATTCTCCAGCTCGATGTTCATGGATCCTTGAAAATAATTTGAAGATCTGGAACACTGCCAACGCATTCTTCATTGGACCATACCACATATACATTTTGCTGAAAATTATTTTACATTAATTTTTTTAGAAATGTTATTTACAGAGAGCCTAATAGGCAAAAACATTATCTTGACCCACCTCGAGTGATGCTGGAACTATTTCGAATTGCACAATTACACAATTACCAGCAGCAGATAAATTACAACAATGCGGATGATTAGGTTTGACAGCAAAGTTTCTAACCCAAGGATCACTTACAGTAACTAAGTTAGGTTTCTGAAATTCAGAACTAACCTAATTTTTCCTCAGTTTGCCCTTCAATTCCTCAATATTTCAAACATTCCATTAATTTTCTACTTCTGACGAAGCAGCATAATGGCACTGCTGCCTCACAGTGCCAGGGACCCAGCTTTAATTCGACCCTTGGGGGATTGTCTGTATGAAGTTTGCATGTTCTCCCAGTGTCTGCGAATTTCCTCCAGGTGCTCCGGTTTCTTCCCATCCAAAGATGTGCAGCTTAGGTGGATTGGCCATGCTAATTGCCCATGGTGTTCAGGGAATGTGCAAGCTAGGTGGGCTAGCCATGAGGAATGCAGGTTCACAGGGAGAGGTTAGGGGAGTGGGTCTGAGTGGGATGCTCTTCAGAGGGTCAGTGTTGACTCAATGGGCTGAGTGTCCAGCATCTGCAGTCCTCACTTTCTCCTCAATGGGCTGAATGGCCTACATCCATGTTGTAAGGTTTCTATGCCATTAAATTCTATGTTTGATGGATAATGTTGAAGGTGAAGCTTTTAAAACACGGGGAAATAATTATCACTTTTGATCATGATCTTCAAAAACCCTCAATTGATTGCAAAAATAAAAACACAAGTTCCTAATAAATGAGGTAGGTGCTGCAACTCATTTGACCTGATCGACCCATAACAAATTCTAAAGTAAGATCATCACCCTGATACATTAATTGTTTCTCTATCTACAGATGTTGCTTTATCTGCTGAGTATTTACAGCATTTCCTGGTTTTAATAGCAGGTTTACCAATTGAGTTGATATAATAAATGAGTTTCAACAGTGTCTCTTGACAATTTTGGGATCAAATGTTAAAAGATTTCCTTCAGGAAAATTCAGTTATAAAAGCTATACGAATAATGCCTTCCATTAATTTTGAGTTGATATTTCTGGGTAATGTTAGTATGCATACTGTATATCAATAAATTTATGAATACAATTCAACTGTATGTAGAACAATAGACAGCAAGAATAGGTCATATAAAATCAATGAAAAAAAAGGCCCCTGCATAAAGAGCAGGAAATGATTTACTCATCCTGTCAGTCAGATTGCCAATTCTCCAGTCTGTAAGCTTTACAAACTGTCACCAAGGTTTTAACCATCTTGCAAGTAGATTTTTTTCTGAACAGCTTTTAAGATATGTTCTAATCAATCTATTCAGACAGACGCTTTATTACATGCATCCAGAGCAGGTGGGACTCAAAACCAGATCTCCTGGTTTGGAGGTGAGGCACTACCACAGCACTGCAAGAATCTTGAACAACTTTTAAAGCTTCCAAAATAGATGTCCTTCAGCTGCCAATTTTAACAAAAAAAATGCAGGCTCTGAATTAAACCAGCATCCACGGATTCACAATTATAATTATCTGAACTAATTCTGAGAAGAAATACAATTATACCGACCCCAACATTCTCATAGGATTAAAAAGTATAGTTACAATTTTATTAAAAACTTGCCATAGATTTAGAGTACAGGTACTCTCTCAGTAGTAAAATAAATAAATAATTTTATTGTGATACACATTTAACCTAAAAAATTATACTTATTGGAAAATCTGTCAAAGTTATAAAGTGGGAGATGCCAGGAAGGATAAAAGACACGATAGAACAGGAGAGTAGTCAACATACTTTTAAAAGAAAGAGACTAGAGCAAAGTATTTTAAATAAGAACTCTCAGGATCAGGATCAGTTTGGTTAAAAATTAAGGTTTAAGAAACATGTATCTAAAGAACAACAATAATCTGGAGACAATACAATTAAAGGCTAAAGAAAAATGAGCTAGGAAAAATTAAGCAAACTTGTTCAAGTACTTTGGGGGAATCCAGTATCCTCGGTGGTGGAGCAAAGGGCAAGGAGAGTAAGAGATTGCAGTGTTTAGTGTGTGCATTTAAGAGTTAATCTCTTGGCATAAAATCTAGTACTAATTGCTGCTAGTTCATTTATAATTCTAATTCTAAAAAGTAGACAGTCTGTTCTCCAAAGGCTGAAGAGTGTAAAGTAATCTCTTCTAGTGGGTACGGCTATTGTATATTGGATAACTAGGATTAACAACAGTTAATGTTATTTAAGACAGCTGAAACAGTTGAAGCAAGAGTGGCCAAAAAAATGGCCTGTGTACAATACTTCATTTCCTCCTCCAATTCCATTTTGAAAAGTCCCCTCCCTCTCTCCCCCTACCTCAATCCCCCACATTGTATGATAAAAATTAAAAAAAAAAGGTTATAGTCCAACAGGTTTATTTGGAAGCTGCACTTGATGAAGAGGCAGCACCTCGAAAGTTAGTGCTTCCAAATAAACCTTTTGGTCTATAACATGGTGAGAGATTTTTAACTCTGTCTACCCAAGTCCAAATCATTCTGTGATGTTAGCACTGCCCTGAACAGGGTTTGCTAGCAAATATTCAATCGGTGACACAGGTGGTGTTCTCCTGGTGGAGTAACAAAAAGAAAATGGCTTCTAAGCAATCACCCACAGAGCACAATCTGCAGATAGTGGTGTCTGGCAGTTTGCCAAGTGTGGGAGTAGAATTTTTTTTCCTCTTGCTTTGTTTTCCTAACTCTTTTACAGGTCAGTGTAGGCAGAAGCAGACCAAGGCCCAAGGACTGGGAGATGAAGGGATTAACTGAGAAACACCAGGAAGTAGTATGGAGGATAAAAAGCAGAATTGGTTAAGGTAAAGTGAGTATCTTTAAGATGAAGTGGAATGTGTGACTTATATTATGTGAGAAAATCGCAGACCCTACTAGTGGCCTAATTGATGTTTGCAGGAAGTGCTTCCACTGAGCTCATATTTCAGAGATTGAGCAACACTGTGGCACATCCTCAAGGATGAGGATTATTTGTATAGCACGTACATAGAGGTCATCACACCACCAGCTCAAGGGACTGATGTAAGGAGGGGAATGGATGAACACCAGGTAGTTTGAGAATCAAGAGGTATTGCAGGAATCCCCCAGAGGCCCACTCACAAATCAATTTTCCATTTTGGAAGCTGATGGTAGAGAAAGCAACAAGTAGCCCTGAGAGGATCCTCAAGTGAGTGCAAACAAAGCCAAGCTTCTTGCACCTCAAGTGGCCTGACTGTACAGAAGCAGAGAAACAAAAAAAGCTAGAGTGATACGGATAGTGGATTCATTAGTTCGAAGAACAAACAGGTGTTTCTGTAGCCACAGACATGACTCCAGGATAGTGTGCCCGCCCCTATTTAGAGAGGCAAAGTTTGATCGGGATTGTCAGCATGGCTTTGTCAGAAAGTAGTCATACCGAACAAATTTGGGTGAATTTTGAGAGTGGGTGGGCAAGTGTGCAAATGAGGGTAGTGCAGTTATGTAGCTTATATGGATTTCAGCAAAGATTTTGACAAGGTCACATGGTAGATTGATAAAGAAAATAAAAACATCTGGAATCCAGGTTCATGTGACTGCAGACCAGTGTCCAGTGCTGTACCACAGGGATCAGCACTGAGTTCCTTACTGTTTGTGATATGTAGAAAAAATATAGAACAAAACATGGGTGGTTGACAAGTTTGTAGATGACATGAAAGCTGGTTAGGAAGAAGGTCTTGCATTGATCAGATGGGCAGATCAGAGACTGATGGATTTTAACCCTGATAAGTGGGAGTTGATGCACTTTTGGAAGTAACAAGGGAGTACTCCAATAGCAAGACACTAGGAAGCTCAGAGGAACAGAGGAATCTTGGAGTGATTTCCCACAGATACCTGGGGTGACAGATTAGGATAACAGGGTGGTTAAGACATACAGGAAACTTGACTTTGACAGCCATGTCAGAGAATATACTAGCTCAGTTCGGTGTTCAGCTGGTTTGCAATGCAGAGCAATGACAATTGTGGCTTTTTAATTCCCATAGAGAGTGAGGTTACCAAGAAGGACACTCCTTTGCAATCCTTCCTCTTACCTAAGCATGATGACCCTCCGGTTAAACCACTACCAATTGTCTCTCCTAATGAGAGAGCATCCAAAATGTCTAGTAAGAGCAGGAAGGTTATGTTGGAGCTGTGCAAAACTTTAGTTAGGTCATAGCCAGAGTACTGTATTCAGCCCTGGTCATTATCAGCTGACAATTATCCATTAATGATTGTTCACGAGAAAATTCCATGGCACTGGTCACAGGCTATGGGGTCCTTATGTCGCTGAAGAGTTGCATCTCTGACCACACATTTGGTAGGTGTTTCCCCACATGTAATAATTGGCCCTTGGCATTCCTTTCTCCAGTTCCTTTTCTGTGCTTCCTCTTGCCAATAGGTGTTCTGAAATAATTGTGTCCCTTCATAATGGAGCTCCTTCAAGTCAGCTTGTTTTAAACGAGAGTCTCTCATATCCTGAGATCTCTGTTGTATTTGTTAAGGGCAGCCCCTTCAGAGAGTCTTCAAAATGATTCCTTTGTCCTCCTCTTGTTCGAGTGCCTTTCTGAGCTGGGTGAAAATGATTTGCTTTAGCAGTCACAACTCAAGCACCCTATGCATATGGCCAGCCCAAAAAACTTGGTTAGGATGATCTGGCATTGACCCTTGTGCTGTTTGCTGTTCTATAGTACACCTGTCTTGCCTACTAATGTGGAGAATCCATCTCTAACAATGTTGATGATACTTCTCAAGAGTCTTGACGTGGCATCTATATGTAGCCTGAGTGATGGAGCCGTATAGAAGAAACAGGTGGTGGTAATGGGACATGGAAAGAACAAAAGATGGGTAAAGTGGAAATATAAATAAAGTAACAAAATAATCTTCAGCAGTTACTATCTTAAAAAAAAACACAGAAGTGGGACTTCCAAAGTCTGAAATTGATATTAAACCTCTAAGTCTGCAAAGCATCAAAAGGTGAGATTCCTTGAGTGACCTTTGAAATTCATAAATTCGTAAGATAGTAGGTGAGGGCCATATAGTCTCCTTGTGCCTGGTCTGCTATTAGGTAAAATTATGGCTGATCTGCTCCTCATAACTTTGGACTCCCAAGATGATCGAAAATCTAATTTCACCTTGAATACATTCAATGACTCAGTGTCCACTACTATGTGGGGTAAAGAATTCCAAAGATTTACTACTTCAAGAAAATATGCTTTCCTCTTAAATGGAAGATCCCTTACTTCGAAACTCTGCCTTATAGTTGATTCAGTTTCCAGGTGTAATGTATTCTCCCTGACCATGGAATTTACTGATTATGGGAGATTTTGTCAACAGCATGTGCATGGGATGGGTATTCCTCATCTGTACACAGCCAGTGGGACTGTCTTAATCCTTGTTGTCTTCTCCAAATACCCAGGCCATTGAATCCCTCTCTGCCGGACTTGATTTCCCACCTGATGAAGGGCTTTTGCCCGAAACGTCGATTTTGCTGCTCCTCCGATGCTGCCTGAACTGCTGTGCTCTTCCAGCACCACTAATCCAAAATCTGGTTTCCAGCATCTGGAGTCATTGTTTTTACTTAGTTGATTTTCCACCAGTTCCTTCATCACTGTTAATCTGCTAAAACCATTGACAAATTTTCTGAATTTGGGATGGATTGAATATTTTTCTGATTTTTCTTATTATTGTCTTCTCATGGGATTATCACTTCTGGCATTTAATGATCTTCTTCATTTAATCACGGAGGTGATTGTGCACATTTATTAAATCTCCATGTTCTGAAAGACCATCAATATGAAATGTTAACTCCATCTTTCTCTCACTATAGATACTATTGGTCCTTTTGAGTGCTTCCAGCATTTCCTGCTTTTCTGATTTCCAGAAACTGCAGTATTTTCCCTTGAGCTTCATTACTTTAGTGGTGGCTGTTATTTACATAACAATTCCACCCACACATAAAAGGGGAAAAAGAAAAGCCAAGCAGACTTTCTTTTAAACCCATGTAAAGTTAAGTTTAACAATTCAACATATATAAAATCATAGTGGACAAGGTATACTGAAAGCACCTGAAACTTAAAAATGAAAAAAAAAACAAGTTTATAGTTTAAACTGTTTTTTATGAAGCTTACCTCCACCTGCACAGTTCAAAAATTCCCAAAATTGCATTTTTCAGGCTTGAATTTAACTCTTCTGTACAGGGAATCGGAGCCTGTTGTGTTATCAAATACAAATCCTCTCTTGATTAACATTCCACCATGTTTCAGGAACATAGTGACTGTGAGACAGATCAAAACATGTCCCAGTACTGCAGAAACATTTTTCAAAGTACAATCGATGCCTTTGGCGTGAGTAATCTGCAAGAGTGATTAAGTCTTGCATCTGGATAGTTACTTGATCCTGATTAAGTTATAATTAGTTGATCATACCAGGAAATCCCAACAACTGTACTGCAGTTCCTAGCAAATAAACAACTTTGGATAGTGTACAATAACTCAATGGCAAATAAATTTTTAGTTTCCAGCCAGCTACACACAATCGCTAGCACTGGGAAGGGACCAATAGAACATTGAAAATACAAGTTTAACATACAGTGGGACATGTAAATTACATCCAATTCAGAGACTGGTATTAGCTAGTCACTGCACACATCCTTATTTTCCATATGGTAACTGTATGTGCTTTATGTCCACTACAGCATTTTAATCAGATTGTACCTAAGTGGTCATCAGTTACTCAAATTGCATTTTCCAAATTAATTTTACTGGTAAGTACCAACTAATCCACAAAAACAAAATTACTGGTTAAACATCATTCTTATTTTCATACAACTGAATCACATTATGTTCATTATTCATTAATCTCAAAATCCACATTGCAGGATAGTCAGTGATTGATGAAAAAACCCAAAGAACTGTGGATGCTGTAAATCTGAAACAAAACACAAAGCACTGCAGAAACTCAGCGCATCTAGCAGCGTCTGTAGAGAAAAAACAGCTAACATTCAAGTCAGGTTCAGGGCTATTCTGAAGAAGGGTCACTGGCTCCAAAACTTTAATCTGCTCACCCCAGTAGTAAGTCAAAAACACAACGATCTATCTAAACCTCATTTATATGTTGGGAAATAGATGGTGACATCTTGAAAAATGTCCATATTACAGAGGAGGAAGTGCTGGATGTTTTGAAACACACCCCAGATAAATCCCCAGGACCCGATCAGAACGTACCCGAGAACGCTGTGGGAAGCAATTGCTGGGCCTCTTGCTGAGATATTTGTATCATCGATAGTCACAGGTGAGGCGTCTGAAGACTGGAGATTGGCTAACATGGTATCATTATTTAAGAAAGGTGGGAAGGACAAACCAGGGAACTACAGACCGGTGAGCCTGACATCGGTGGTGGGCAGGTTGTTGGAGGGAATCGTGAGGGTCAGGATTTACACGTATTTGGAAATGCAAGAACTGATTAGGGATAGTCAACATGGCTTTGTGCGTGAGAAATCATGAACTTGATTGAGTTTTTTGAGAAAGTAACAAAAAGGATTGATGAGGGCAGAGCAGTGGACGTGATCTGTATGGACTTCAGTAAGGCGTTCAACAAGATTCCCCATGGGAGACTGATGCGCAAGGTTAGATCTCATGGAATACAGGAAGAACTAGCCATTTGGATACAGAACTGGCTCAAAGGTAGAAAACAGAGGGTAGTGGTGGAGGGTTGTTTTTCAGACTGGAGGCTTGTGACCAGTGGAGTGCCACAAGGGTCAGTGCTGAGTCCGTTATCTTTCTTCACTTGTATAAATGATTTGGATATGAACATAAGAGGTATAGTTAGTAAGTTTGCAGGTGACACCAAAAGTGGAGGTGTAGTGGGCAGTCAAGGAGGTTACATCAGATTACAATGGGATCTTGATCAGATGGACCAATGGGTTGAGGAGTGACAGATGCAGTTTAATTTAGATGAACATGAGGTGCTGCATTTCGGGAAAGCAAATCTTAGCAGGGCTTAAGACACTTAATGGTAAGGTTCTCGGGACCTTGGAGTACATAGCTCCTTGAAAGTAGAGTCGCAGGTAGTTAGGATAGTGAAGGCGGCATTTGGTACACTTTCCTTTATCGGTCAGAGCACTGAGTATAGGAGTTGAGAGGTCATGTTGTGGCTGTACAGGACATTGGTTAGACCACTTTTGAAATATTGCATGCAATTCTGGTCTCCTTCCTATCGGAAGGATGTTGTGAAACTTGAAAGGGTTCAGAAAAGATTTACAAGGATGTTGCCAGGACTGGAAGATTTAAGCTATCGAGAGAGACTGAATATGCTGGAGCTGTTTTCCTTTGAGCATTGAAAGCTGAGGGGTGACCTCAGAGGTTTATAAAATCATGAGGGGCATGGATAGGATAAATAGACAAAGTCTTTTCCCTGGGGTAGGTGAGTCCAGAACTAGACGGCATATGTTTAGGGTGAGGGGGGAAGATATAAAAGTGACAACTTCTTCACACAGAAGGTGGTGCATGTATGGAATGAGGTGCCAGAGGAAGTGGTGGAGGCTAGTACAATTGCAACATTTAAAAGGCATCTGGATGGATGTGTGAATAGGAAGGGTAGAGAGGGCTATGGGCCAAGTGCTGGCAGGTGGGACGAGACTAGGTTGGGATATCTAGTGGGCATGGACAAGTTAGACTGAAGTGTCTGTTTCTGTGCTGTACATCTCTATGACTCTCTATCCCACATGAGTAAAAGGGCATTCATAAATTAACAGTATTGTGGATGACACAAGGATTGCAGGATGTCTCATTCACCATCACTGTCTTGAGATAGGATGGGGTGAAAAGAAAACAGGCCGAATAATTGCCAGCACCCATTCAAAGCTTTGACATTGTAATATTCAGAGGTATGGCATCCAGGAGGGTTTTGTTTCATAAAACAGAATGGATTTAACATGGAATCTGTTTGAAACAGAGCACACAGACAACTCCCATACTGTGAAATTCACTGTGGCAGATCATACATGTAGCAAAAACTATTGTTTTGAACATTCAGATGTACCAGAAAACTGATTGCACATCAGATTAGCAGCCATTTTCTCAAATATTTCCTGGTAAAAATCTTCCCAACAATCTTGCATAATAACCAATTAAGATCATAATCAGCATCTAATCACATGAAAAAAATTTAAAGAACTTAATAGTGGTGCTTCTGACCCACACTGGGTCCGAGTAGAGCATAGCCTCAAAGTTAAAATGCTCATCACGCCATAGCCTTGCCCTTGATCTTCTGTGTCATCTCCATCAGCCTTACAAGCCTCCAATTTATCTGCACTTTTCTTATTCTGGTCTGCTCAGCATCCCAAATTTTAGTTGCTCAATCCTTAGATGACTGTGACATCAGCTATTCAGGCTCTAAGCTCCATAGTTCTCTCCATGAACACCTCTATCTCTTTCCTCCTTTAAATCATTCCTCAAAACCTTCCACTATGACCAAGCCTTTGGTGGTGTTTTCATAATATCTTATTTACATTAGAGTAAAATAATTGAGAAAAAAAAGTGAGGATTGTAGATGCTGGAGAAATCGGAGAAGAAAGTTGAGGTGCTGGAAAAGCACAGCTGGTCATGCAGCAGAGAAGCAGGAGACCGCTTCATCCGGAATGTGGGGTGGGGGAGCTGAGAGATAAAGGGAACGGTGGAGGAGTGGGAAGGTAGCTGGGAAAGCAATAGGTAGATGCAGATGGGAGTGATAGTGATAGTTCAGAGGGGAGAGTGGACTGGATAGGTGGGAAGGAAAATGGACAGTTCAAGAGGGCGGTGCAGAGTTGGAGGGTTGGATCTTGGATGAGATGGGGAGGGGAGTTAAGGAAACTGGTTAGGTTGTGTGGTTAAAGGGTCCCAAGGTGGAAGATGTGGCGTTCTTCCTCCAGTCTTTGGGTGTATTCGGCAGTGGAGGGGGAACAGGGTGAGCATATCCTTGGCAGAGTGTGAGGGGAGTTAAAGTGGTTGGCCACAGGGCAGTGGAGCTGTTTGGTGCATGTGTCCCAGAGATGTTCCCGGAAAATGTTTCACAAGTTGTCATCCTGTCTCCCAAATGTACAGGAGACTGCATCGAGAGCAATGGACACAGTTGATGAGGTGTTTCGACGTGCAGGAAATTCTCTGCCAGATGTGAAAGGATCCTGTTTGGGGGGGGGGGGGGGGGGGGGCGGCGAGGTGTAGGTGCAGGTTTTACACATCTTACAGTGGCAAGGGAAGTAGTTGGGAGTGGAGGATGGGTTGGTGAAGTGTGTGGACTTGACAAGGAAGCTGCGGAGGGAATGGTCTCTCCAGAATGCAGATAGAGGTAGAGATGGAAATATATCCGTGGCAGTGGGGTCTGATTGTACGTGGTGGAAATAGCGGAGGATAATGTACTGTATACGGAGATTAGTGGGGTGGAAGGTGAAAACTGGGAGGTTGTATCTTTGTTGCGATAGGAGGGGTGGGGTTCAAGGGTAGATGTGCGGGAAACAGAGGAGATGCACTGGAGGGCATTGTTGATCATGTCCGGTCCTTGAAATAGAAGATCATCTGGGATGGCCTAGAGTGGAATTGCTCCTCCTGGTCGCAGATACGGTGGAGGTAAAGGAAGTGGGAGAAAGAGATAGCATTTTTACAGGAGGAGGGCTGGGAGGATCGTGTAGCTGTGGGAGTCGGTGGGTTTGAAGTAGATGTCAGTGTTGAGTTGGTTGCTAGAGATGAAGATGGAGAGGGGTCCAGGAAAGGGGAGGGAGATGTCCAAGATGGTCCAAGTGAACTTAAGATCAGGGTGGAAGGTGTTCGTGAAGTTGATAAACTGTTCAACCTCCTCATGGGAGCAAGGCGGGGGGGGGGGGGTGCCAATACACTCATCAATGTAGCAGAGGAAAAGGTGGGGAATGGTTCCAGTATAACTGTGGAAGGTGGACTGTTCCACATATCTGACGAAGAGCCAGACATAGCTGGGGCCCATGGCTAGCCCTTTGGTCTGAAGGAAGTGGGAGGATTTGAAGGAGAAGCTGTTGAGGGTGAGGACCAGTTCCGCCAATTGAACGTGTGCGCGCCGTTAGAGGGGTACTGTTTGGATCAGTGGGAGAGGAAGAAACAGAGGGTTTGGAGGCCTTCGCCATGACAGACAGACATGTATAGGGACTAGATGTCCATGGTGAAGAGGAGTCATTGGGGACCAGGGAAACAAAAGTCATGGAGGAAATGGAGGGCGTGGGTGGTGACCCAAATTATGCGGGGAGCATGGAGGGCATAGGTGTATCCAGTTTCCTTACCTCCCCTCACCTCATCCTAGATCCAACCCTCCAACTTAGCACCGCCCTCTAGAACTGTCCTACTTCTCCATCTTCCTTCCCACCTATCGGCTCCACTCTCCCCTCTGACCTATCACTATCACTTCCTCCATCTGCATCAACCTATCACCTTCCCAGCTACCTTCCCCCCAACCACCTCCACATTTATCTCTCAGCTCCGTTCCCCACCCCCCCAACATTCCTGATGAAGGGCTTATGCCAGAAATGTTAATTCTCCTGCTCCTCTGATGCTGCCTGTTATGCTGCCTGTTATGCTGTGCTTTTCCAGCACCACACTTTTTGACTTTGATCTTCAGACCTCACTTTTCCTCCTAGTTGCTGTAACCTTACTGTGAAGCCTCTTCCAAGGATTTCCACCTTGAAAAAGTTATTTTCCTTGCACAAGGATCAGTGAGTCTCTCTCTCTCTCTCAATGCACCCCCCAAGTCATCTCCTCTGCCCTGAAGCTCTTCTGCCACATCCTGAAGACTTATCGCCTTCCCAGCCTATTTATCTCTCAGCCCTCTTTCCCCCCCCACCAACACCCCCGCCATTCCTGATGAAGGCTTATGCCCGAAACATCAATTGTCCTGCTCCTCTGATGCTGCCTGATCTACTGTGCTTTTCCAGCGCCACACTTTTCGACTGTGATTTCCAGCATCTGTAGTCCTCACTTTCTTCTTCCATCGGGTGTCCAATTAGATATAATTTTGTGGGAAGGATGCATTGAATTCACCCAAGTTGTAAACCATGATAAAGTGATGGCAGGCTTTTTAGCATATTGATAACATTATTTTCAAGGATAGCGACTGCAACAACTACAGAGGCATCTCTCTCCTCAACACTATTGGCAAAGCCTTTGCTCGAGTCATTTTGACTCGCCTGCAGAAACTGGCAGAACATGTGTACCCAGAGTCACAGCTCAGTTTCTGAGCAGAAAGGTCAGATTTCCTCCCTTTGCAAACTGCAAAAGTGCAGAGAACAGAAATGCCCCTTGTATGTCATCTTCATCGACCGCACCAGGGCGTTCAACCTGGTCAGCAGAAACAGCCTTTTCAAGGTTTTCCTGAAGATCAGCTGCCCACTAAAACTGCTGAGCATGATAGAATTCTTTCACAGTAACATGAAGGGGACAGTGCAGTTCATCAGCAGCCTTTCTGAGTCCGTCAACATCCGCAGTGGCATCAAAACAAGGCTGTGTCTTCACTCCCATGCTCTTTGGGATTTTTTTTAGCTGTGCTCCTGAAACATGCCTTTGGCACTGCAAGGGAGAGGATTTACCTACGCACAAGATCAGACAGCAGGCTCTTCAACCTGGCCCCCTCAAAGCCCAGACAAAAGTACATGCGGCACTTCTCAGGGACATGCTGTTCCCAATAATGCCGCAGTTGCAACACACACCCATCAGGAACTTCAGTTACTGATAGACCGCCTCTCTCACGCTTGCAAGGATTTCAGGCTGACTGTCAGTTTGAAGACGACGAGCGTCCTGGGACAGGACACAGAGGCACGGCTGGTCGTCACCATCAAGGACTACGAACTCAACTTCATCCATCAGTTTACGTACCTTGGCTCTACCATAACTGACAACCCCTCCTTGGACTCAGATGACAAGGTGATCGGGAAAGGCGCCTCAAGTCTTGCTTGCCTCACAACTCGAGTATGGACAAATCCCAAGCTGACAGTAAAATCAAAAAATGTCAGTCCACAACACCAGCATCATTAGCACACTGATGTACGGCAATGAAACGTGGACTACATATGCCAGACAGGAGAGAAGACTGAACAGCTTCCATTTGAGGAGTATCCGCAGTATCATGCGCATATCCTGGCAAGCCTGAGTGTCCAACATAGCTGTCCTATCTCACGCTGGCCTTCCCAGTATGTACATGCTGCTTAGGATATCCCCTATGAAGAGCCTGCATCTGAGAAGAGACCCGCTGGACGTCCCCATGAGAATGTCTGCATGAGGGACATGAAGACGCTTGATATCGGAAATCCAAAGGGATCCACAGAAAATGCAGGAAATTCTCAGCAAGTCAGGCAGCATCTGAAACTGAGTTATGATGATCTTTTACAAGACTGGATCAGCACTATTTGTGACTCACCAGATTCTGAAGCAGTCCACGTCCAAATGTAACAAGACCTGAGCAATACCCAGGCTTAGGCAAGTAACGTTCTTGCCACATAAATACCTGGTAACAGCCATTTATAATAAAAGGACAATCCACCTCTTGACATGGAATGCATTGCCATCACTGAATTCCTGATTAACAACATCTTGGGGGTTACCATTTAACAGAATCTCAACTGGATAGGCCATATAAATACCGTAGGTACAAAAGCAGGCCAGAGGCCAGAATTAACTCATCTCCTGACTCCCCAAAGCCTATCCACAAGTCATAATTCAGGAGTGTGATAAAATTCTCCCCACCTGATTAGGTCACATTGGGTTATACAGAATGGAAACAGACCCTTCGGTCCAACTCGTCCATGCCAACTAGTTTTCCTAAATTGAACTAGTCCCATTTGCCCGCATTTGGCCCATATTCCTCTAAACACTTCCTATCCATGTACCTGTCCAAATATCTTTTAAATACTGTAGTTGTGCTCATCTCTATCACTTGCTCTAGTAGCTCGACCTGCTTGGATGTGTGCAGCTCTCAACTCTCAGATAGTTGGACACCAGAGAAAACAGCCTGCTTGACTATAAACACATCCTCGAGTAGCAGTATGTATTATCTACAAGATGCACTGCAGAAATTCAACAAAGATCCCGAGACAGCACTTTCCAAACCCACAGCTACTTCCATCAAGGACAAGGGCAGCAGATACATGGGAACATCACAAACTGCAAGTTCCCCTCCAAGACACTCACCATCCTGACTCAGAAATATATTCCTTTCACGGGTCAAAACCCCGAAATTCCCTCCCTAACAGTATTGTGGGTCTATCTATTTCAGCGATTCAAGGAGGCAGTTCACTATCACAGATGGACATAAATGCTGGTCTGGCCAGCGACATGTCCCATGAGTGAATAAGAAATACAACTGAAATATTGTGTGCTTCTCTTCACAAATGTTGACCTCCTAAATAGAATAAAACAAACGGTCATCAAAAGTTCACTTGTTTCACTGAAGCTGTAGTTTTTAAGATAGATTATTATTTTAATTGATTGACATCTATTTCAGTAGTGACAAGAGCGAGCTATTTTGCAGATAGTATTATTCTTCTTCATATTTAACGATCAATACAATATGGGAAACCTGCACTCAAGCCCATGACATTGCACCTATACATTGAATGTTATATAGCATTCTCAACTACAAATTGAACCAACCCACCAACCACACCAGGTGTAGTAAAAGACTTGGCATCATACCATGCTTAAAATGCAATCTCAAATATAACAAAGTTTGAAACAAAATCAATATTTGCACTCTTATCCTTCATATATCGGTATTGCAATAATTTCTCAGGACATCAAGTATGCATCAGAATAATAGCAAGCAGCCATGCACATCAGCAAACCAATTTCTCAGCATTTTACTTGTTCATTTAATCAAGGAAACAACTGTCATTAAGTTACAACATAAAAGCACGGAGGGAAAAAAAAGCAACTTTAATGCATAATTTATCTAAACATTCCTGAAGTAATCAAAGGATTTGTTTATGGAAGTAAGGAAATGAAGGCTGAACTCCACCCAAATATAATCTCAATTGGACAGTTATACACTCTCTCTCACACAAAAATTCATTTGAAAGTACAGTTTGAGACAGGCTCTCAACATAGTAAGAAACAATGACTATGTCAAAGGGTAAATTACACAATACTGCATATTGTGCCAGGGCTTCTGTGAACTACTAAAATTGGTGGAAGAGTGAAAGATCAGTACGCATACAAGAAATTTGTCAGGATTAGGCAACCAATGAAATGATTTATTTTTCTTAGGATACGAGCAAGACAGTAGTTGGAACCTATTCTGAACTAAGGTACTGAAAGACATTTGTAAACCCAGTTTTTTTAAAGAATAATCACGAAGACTGTATGGTCATTTTATGAGCCTAATTTATACATTATCAAATTTATTGAATGCAATTTCACAATTTGGCACTGTAACACTGGAGCTCACAACCAGCAGCTTCCTACCCCAGTGCTATAATTACTCAGCTATTATATCCATATTCCTCGATTCCTGGACTTCAAAATCAGCAACAGGATGTTGGACTGAAATCGTGCATTAAAGAGAATTGCTTCTACATCAACACAGGCCTTGGGTGTTTCCCTAGATTTAAAAATCTGATTCACCAATCAAGACATGTAAAATGGTGTAGAGATCTTAAAAACAGGAGTCCAAACATCAATCAGGAATCGGGGGTACAGTTTAAATATCACAAAAATAGAAAGTCGTAGAGCAGAACAACTGACACTTCGCATGCAGAAATATTATGGTTGTGAAACAGCATTCAGTTATGGACTAATGCTGGCATGAAGAAAACAAAGTTTCGTAAATGTCCATTTTATTTTGAAAAATGCACTGGTCTTCATCTTTCAGGAGTGTGAACATTTTTAGGGGGTAGGAGTAATCTTACATGCTAGAATACAGTGGTTTGAGGCGCATTTGATTCCAGACACATCTGTAGTCTGCAGCATACTTCTGACTTAAGTGGTGAATATAAAACCTAAACATTCTAAGAATCAAAATTAATATGTGGCACATACCACTTTTATGTCACATTCTTAACCAAGCACAATATTTAACTATATAACCTCTATGGAAAACATGAACACAGAACATAGAACAGTACAGCACAGAACAGGCCCTTCAGCCCACTATGTTGTGCCGACCATTGATCCTCATGTAAGATAAACCTAATGTACGAACTCTCAAATTTCTGTGACCATATGCATGCCCAGCAGTCTCTTAAATATCCCCAATGACCTCGCTTCCACAACTGCTACTGGCAACGCACTCCATGCTCTCAAAACTCTCTGCGTAAAGAACCCGCCTCTGACATCCCCTCTATACTTTCTGCCAAACAGCGTAAAACTATGACCCCTCATGTTAACAATTTCTGCCCTGGGAAAAAGTTTCTGGCTATCAACTCTATCTATGCCTCTCATTATCTTGTGCACCT